>NW_026099572.1:20056429-20080526 GCF_025091365.1 Daktulosphaira vitifoliae | reverse complement strand
ATTTTTTTCTATTTAATAATATTTATTTCAAACTTGCAAGTTGAGTTAAAAGTTATGGTAATAAATTCATTTTTTTTTTATTAAAACTTTCACTTTAAAGAACAAAAAGAAGTAGGTTCAAAATGATTACTTTTAACATATTAAAAATCAATAATAATTTGAAAATAATTAATTATAAAAATTATATAATATATAATTAAAATAATTACTAATCTGGATATAATTAAGGAAATAGGAGTTGATGTTGGGTTGGGTTGGTTACATTTTTAACTTTATAATGCTATAACTCATTGAAAAGTGTACGAATCAACACAATTTTTTTATGAGAAATAATATTTTTTAATAATCCCTTTTTCATTCGACATACTTTATCTTAATCAGGGTATTAATAAGAAACTAGCAGATAATGTAGCTTTTGTAATTATCCACCAATTTCTTAGAATTAAACACTATCTACTGATTTGCATCGAAGCGTTTCTTATGATAGTGATTTTAATCACTGTCAGATTAAATCTATACTGGACCCAACTATGCAACATCCCCACTATGCCGCGACCCCACTGTGCTGGGTTTTTTTTTTTAAGTAACTAAACAGAATGTTGTTAATCGTATACGTCTAAAAACATTTCGTTTTAGAAAGACCATTTTACAGTAATTTGAAATACGTTGAGTTTTGTTACTAAATTTCGTTTGCACTTGTAAAATTATAGTTTTCGCTAAATAACTAAGTCATAATATTTATTTAATTTTCTCCGTAAATTAATTTAAAATAATGGAAATTTCCATTTTGTATCAAAGCTTTCTGTATTATTAATGCATATTAATTAATCATTTTATTTTAAAATAGAACACCTGAAGAATGAAGGTTATGTTTTAAATTCCATAAGTTATAATATTTTGTATACTTAAAAAAAAATATATGTACACGATTTATGTAATTTTATAGTCAACTGTTTTACAAGAAATATATTACAATTATATACCAGTTTTAAATAAAAATACGCGTTTTAAATCCTAAGGCAGTTTTTGAACATAATTTAGTATTATGTGTTACTTATACAAATTTAATATATAAGCCTAAGGGCTACCCTTTGTAAATCTGAAATGTATAATAATTTTGCTTAACAACTCGCTCCTTGACTGAATATTTTTATTTAGAATTTTGAAATAATGCGGCTATTCCAATTGTCATGATATACTTGATGGTTTTTTGGAAAAAATAAGTGGGTGTAAATAAAATGAGCATAAATAAGACTGTAAATTGTAACAATAATTGCATTCTGAATATTTCAGTTGAATATTAATATTACAAGGAAAATGAAGTCTGTCCAAGTATGTAATATTTTTTTTATCATTTATACGTAATTAGTAGTTCTATTAGAAGTATTTTTGTAAAATTATTAAACACTTTTCTATCGTATTCATTTATTTTTATTTTTTAACTACTATTTTTAATGAACAGGTTTTCTTATTCGTCTCTGCATTTGTTTGTGCCGTATTTGGCCAAGAAATACCCACTTCAAGCTTTGCTTATGGAGTCAACGATCCTATGACTGGTGACCATAAAGAACATCACGAAGTTAAAGTTGGCGATGCTGTATCTGGATTTTACCGCACCTTAGATGCCGATGGTTTGATGAGAACTGTTGATTACAAAGCTGATGCTTTCAATGGATTCACTGCTGATGTCAAACGTGAACCAGCATCAGTTGCGGCACCAGTAGCTCCTGTAGAACCTGTTGTATACAAAACCGAATTGCCATCATTCCACAGCTACGAAATTCCAGCTATATACAAAGCTGCACCATTCTCTAGCTATTACTCCTCATCTTCATCCATGATTGGTACTCCTTATTATCCATATGCCAAAACCGCCATTACTGAATATCCATCTATTTTACCGTCCCCATATTATCCATTAGCCAAAACTGTATCTCACGCTTATCCTTACGTCGAATCTTCCATTTTACCGTCTTACTATCCATGGGCTAAGTCTGCAATTCCAGCATTGCCATATCACGGATCTTACTTGCCATCACTCAAAACTGGATTAATTGCTCCCTTAAAAACATTCGGTTCGTACGTAGAACCAGTTGATTTACTCAAAAAATAAAGATTTTTATGTTTGATTAGTTTGTAAATTTCTATTACGTTTTATTTGAATAATAAATAATTATGTTAGTATTCAATTTTGAAGTCCATATCCAATTTATTTTTTATAAATATATTTTTAAATAAAAATAATTTTTCTATGACATGATTTTTTTATTTATTTTCTTTTGAATCACCTTTATTCATCATGTATTTTGTATTTTTTATTTTCATCATCAGTTAAAAAAAAATAGTTTTAATAAATTATAAAATGAGTCAATAGTTAAGATCAACATTATGTCATGGGGGTTCTTTGGTACCTTTTTATTTTCCCATACATATCAAATTTTTTTATCAACAGTACATTAATAAATACAAATTTTTCATAAAAAAAAAAATACTTCTAGTTAATACATTTTATATAAATACAAAATCATTAAAGTAAGGTATCCCTTTGTCTACCTGTAAAGTTTTAAATAATTGTATATAACGTTGTCTAAAATTGTTTATATTAGAATGCGGTAATTTTTATTCTGTATCAAAGCAAAAATTCTAATATAATAATAATAAATCATTTTAAATATCCTAACTACTGTAAATGTCACATGAAAATTAATAATGCTATGACATAACTCATATGAACACACCGATGAACTGTTTTCAAGAAAACGAATCTGTATCTTATTAATGTTTGGTTAGGGAACTAAAAAATTATATTCGAATTTACAAAAGAAACTCCTGTCATATTGTACATCTTATTAATTTAAACAATTGTTTTAATTAGTGTTCAAATAAAAGTAGATATAAAAGTAGCTATTAATCATAAGAATACACCACCGATTATCTTTTAAACGGGTTTTTTCTGTTATCACTAAATCTTGGTAAAAATATTTTTATTTGGAATTTATCTTTTAAGAGCTTTTTATGTTTTTATAGGTTTTTATTTAAAAGCTCATAGGTATAAATTAAACTTAAGTACGTACAAAACGATTTTTCTTATCATTTTTTCATTTGTTGTAAAATATTTTAATTAGATTGATAATCTTAAAATGTAGACACTAAATAACTTACTGATAAAATAAACTAGTATTCACGACTCATTAAGTACAGGCAATATTAGTAATTTGAAGGTAATTCGTTTTAAAAACAAAATAAAGAAACACTATTATGTTTTGTCAGTATTTCAAAACTTTAAGGCAAGTCACTTAATTTTATTTATACGTTAAAATACACACTTTTTTAAATTGTTATTTAAAGAATTGTCGATAATACTATTTAATCAACTATGTATCTCAGTAAAGTAAGACTTAAAATCTAACTAATAATTTTATATTCATACTTTAATTATATATATTTATTAAAAGAGTTTCTTTTTTTTCAATTAAACTAATTTAATTAATACTTTAATTTGATTATCTAAACCATCATTTCTTAATTAAATATTTTATTTAGAGTAAAAACTTATAACAAGCATACACTGATTATAAATAAAAAAATTTTATATTATTATTTATTTCAAATCTAATTAATAATTTTTTTTTTTTTTTTGTCATTAATCGTGATCTGAATTTCTTATTTAAGGTTTTCTTGCCTTTGTTGATTCTCTACCTTATCAGTAATGTTTTTGCATATAAAACAGCTATAAAAATTAAAGCTAATGTCCCAGATGAACAATATTCGATTAATTCAAAACCGGTCACTCCAACGAACATTGAACATCAACCACATATAGCAATATCAAAATCTGCCCCTTTACCATATACTTACTATTACGTTGGAAGTCCAATTTTTGAATTACCTCAATATCAATATAATTTATACAAAACTAACGATATTAATACAGATTTTATTTTATATAAAAATGATGACACATTAATACCAAAAGATTTATTAGAATAAAAGTTATAAATTTATTTAATAATTATTAATTTGTTTTTTTTATAAAACTTCATCTTATAATATATATATATATATATATACTACCAACTTATTACAAAACACTTTGTTGTTAATAATATTATTTTTACTTATTATAATTTATTAAGTTATATTTTATATAATAAGATGCTCACATCAGGCCACTAGGGTAAATCAATGATATGTAATTTTTACATGAACTATATCACGTATAGATAAACAACAATATCCTTGAAACCACAAACTAGTACAAAATTATTTCAAAGTTTTTTATAAATCTGTCAGCCATGATTGAATAATTTTTCTTGAGCACCAAGCCGCGTTATTTCTTACGTTATTTTACCTAAATGAAATTACATTTTATCTTAAAAAGTATATAATTAAAAATTTATTTTAAAATACTTTTAAAAAATATTTCTCTTGTAAAGTTGTACAAAATTATTTTTGTATAGATATAAATATATCAATTTATACACTTCTATTTTAAATATTACTAAATTCATGTGCCTAAGATTACTAAAATGTGTTATAAATATTTCCAACAGTCATTTTTTTCCTAAAATTCTGTCCAATCTTTTTGAAGCCAATTGAAATAAATATTCTTTTCAATTTGTATAAATTTATAGAAAAAGTTTTAATCGTTGTTCTTTATGGAATGATACGAATATTTTGTATAAAAGTTATAAATGATATTTTTTCTCAAATATTTGTAACTAACATCAAATAATTTAAAATTTTCACTTTTTAATTAAAATTAAAAAATTGAGATGAGTACTTTTTGAAAAAAATATTAAGATTAAAAAATAATGATTTAATAATTTTCTCGAAATGTATTTTAAGCAAGAACAAGAACTTTATTAGTTTTGAGTTTTATTTGTTTTTTACTTGAAAAAAAACTTATTATAATGATTATTCAAAGATCATTTTCAGTTGTATGAATATTTTTTTTTAATAAAAACAGTGCAACGATAAAACACGGTATGTTTGTTTTTAAAATTAATTCAATAGACTTCAATTCTTATGTTAACTTTGGTAAGTACTATTTTGAACAATTTATATCCGAAAAAGGAAGAATGTATTAATCAAATTAATAATATTTATTATTTTTTTTTAGAAAAGAAGCAAAGTAAAAAAGAGATGTGTATAATTCATTTTTTTTTTTTATGTGATATTAGATTTTAAATGTAGAGTGTACATTTTCAAAAATAACTCAATTTTTAAATGTTTTATTTATTTATTTTTCGTTACAAAATAAGCTAATTATTGTTTCATTCAAAACTGTACTGTACATAATACTTAGTGTAGTAAAACAATTTATATTGTATATTTAAATTTTGTTTCATTAAAATATGATAACCTGCGGCAAAAATAATTTTAATCTTTACACAACTTATAATCTTGAAATTTTTGTCATTAATGTTCTAGTTTTATATCTTTTGTAACAGCTCAAATTTGTTATTTTATTTGATCGGTGTATTAAAAATGTTACATAATTATGAAATGACAATATTGAAATTAGTGTAGTCTTTTAAAATTGTTATAGTTGGGGAGAGAAATGTAAATATTTGCTATAAAATGCCTTCGCTAAACTCATTTTATTACATTTATTTTTTGGTTTTTATCTGGTCTTCATTTTTTTATACCTAATAAATTTGGACATTATAATGAATGGATTTAAAGTAAGTTTTTAATGTAAATATTATTTTTTTATATTTTACTTATACATAACAATATAATGGAGATGTTATACAGCACTCATAAATTATTTATAATTTAATTAAGAAATTGAGATAAAACACAATATTCATAGTGATTCGTTTTTTAAGAATCATTTAATTAACTAAAAATTAAATATAACAATAAGAATATTTTCTATTTGGTTTCTTTTAGGTACATGTTTTCCAATTAATCAATCATTATTAAAGTATTTTTTATTTTCATCACTTATACCTTATAAGGATGTCAATTTTATTTTTTCGAATTACAACATACATAGCTTATTTAATAGATAATGATTTAATTTAAAGAATGACTGCCCATTAATAACTTTTTAGAAATTATTAAAATTTTATAATTTATGCTAGTAATGAGATATGGTTACTTTTATTACTAAAGTTTACCAGCCGTACACTTCGTCCTGTGTAGGTATAAACACGTCAATAACTTCCAAAATGCTGGTCCAATAGTTGTTATCGACCAGTAATTTTCATAATTAGATCATTTTTTTTTTTTTTGTAAGCTAATTATTTATGTATGTTGCTATTTGAAACATAATGTTGGCGCCCTTAATTAAAAAATGACTTGGCACTATTTTAGGTTGTAATATTCATTTCATTTAGCGTTTGCTTTGCATACGCCGATGTAGTTGGTTTTGCTTATGGTGTGAGTGACGGAAAAACTGGTGATCTTAAGGATCAGCAAGAAACTAGAGATGGCGACACTGTTTCTGGATATTACCGTGTGAATGATCCTGATGGTTTTGTGCGTACAGTCTATTACAAAGCAGACCCTGTCAATGGATTTAGTGCTGATGTAAAACGCGAAAAGTCATCAAAGAGTGCTCTTCCATCAATCCCAAAACCTGATCTCCCGACAATGGAATCTACTCCAGTTTTTCAACCGACTGAACCAACAATGAAATTAACAAATTACAACGACGCTCACCAATTCAATGCATGGCAACAGCAACCAATTGTACCATCATGGGCTCAAACCGATTTCTACCGACAACACAAATTGCCATTTAAAAATACTCCTACTAATTATAACGCTTTGCCTGACTCAAATGTTAATCAACAGAGTTCTCCATCAACTTTTTATTCTTCTTTATACTGATAATTTTGAAATATCGAAATTTCTATGAGAAGAGATTGTTCTGTATGTGTTAAATTTGTTAGAGTTATTGTTGAACAACTACTTAGCCAACAAAATGTTATTTTTGTTTAACATATTATAAGTTTAAAATAAAGGAGTTATGGCCATTCAATGTTATAAGTGAATTTTATAAAAATATCACAATCCAAAAACTTTTAATCTAAAGTTTGCGAGGTAAATCCAATGTCATAATAAGGATTAATGAAATTATATTTGTTTTTAATTTAGAGTCAATTATTAAGAGAGGTGAAAATTTTTTTCGCTAACTCATATTAAAAAATATTGTATTTCGTGTATCAAGTTGTATAGTACTTTTTTATTGAATTGTCATAAAAAACTTATAGTTCAAGTTAACATATAAGCAATTTTAAATTTTATATTTACANACATTGAAATACGTATTGAGAAAAGGACAGAAGAAAACGCTATCTTTTCATGATTACTGTGTATACATATGATGATAGTGTGTATACATTACAAACTTGGCATAAATACCATGATAAGAAATTAGATAAGGCAATTATTACTTATCACTCTCATTCAAAAGTATATTGAAAAGATAGCGTTTTCTTCTGTCCTTTTCTCAATACGTATTTCAATGTTTATAACCATAAAATAGTACATGAAAGTTCAAATTTTTACAAACTTCTAAACGCTACAGAATATTTACTACTGAATATTAATAAGATATTTTTTTACTAAAATTTTTCTTAAATTCTACTCTACAAAATAGCTATCTTAGATTTTTTTTTTACATTTTATTTAAAATTTAAAAATAATTAATATTTTTAATAAAATGTAAAAAAATTAATTATTGAGATGTAGCTATAGACCTAACGTCTAACTATTATTTAAAAAAAAAATCAACTAAAAATATTAACTGGATCAAAAGTTATTTAAGTTGTCAGTGAGTGGTGGGCCACCCTGTATACATAAACTAGAAAATAACTTAATAATATACCTAGTTCTATGCAATATTTAAGATAGTTATTTATCAAAATTTGAACTATTTATTTTAGTGTTATATTTTAGTACCTCGACATATAAATAATATTAGGATATGGCGATAAAAAAAAAACAAAATTTTAAATTACTGAAACCATATAGAAAATATTATCAACAAATTTTAATACAATCAGAATAATTAATAAACAGTACATTGTTGTAAAATAAAATTACAAAATATATTTTTCTTACAACTATATTAATTGATACACATAAAGTTTATTTTTATTGATAGTCATAACTTTTTGAGTCATTATTTATTAAATTCAATATTTAGTTATAGGTTATAAACAAAGAACTTTGCGCAAGCAAATGGTCGTCTATATCAGACTTTTATATATAAGCTGGATATGCCAATGGTTCAAAGGCTCTGGCATCTAAACCTAATTGAGAATCGACTAATGAATGTTTTACATCGGCTCTAAATCCATTTATAGGGTCAGCTGTGTAAGTTACAGTTCTCATAAGACCATCAGGTTCCAACAAACGGTAGTATCCACTTACGCTATTTCCGTCTGGAGATCTGATTTCATGTTGATCTTTCATATCTCCAGTATTTGGATCATTAACTCCATATTTAAAAAAAGAATTTTCGGGTTTCGCTAAAGACAAGCAAACGCTAACCAAAAGCATAAAGGCAACCTAAAATATTTTTTGTATATGTAAGATGAATTTAGTATGTAACAAATAATATATTATACTATAGTAGTACATTCATAAAACTTTTCAAACAAACATTTGAAGCATAATTATTTTTTATATGCATATCAGAAATAGTAATGGTTATAACTAATGTTTAGAGAACAGAAGTGAAAATAATAAAAAATATTGTCTAGAAAAATAAATCGCAGAAATATCATAAATACCTGATATAATAATATTATTATATTATAAAAGTGACATTATGGTGGAATAAAATAAAAAATTAACCACAGGAGCAATTCAACTACTGTTTATCTAATAACAATCTCTCATCTGAACTAAAAAAAAAAAACATTAGCCATTAAAATAGAAAATGTTGATCAAACTAATAATTGACAAAACGTTTTATTAAATATTTTTTACGTAGTATTCTATGACACTACAAAATATAAATTATATCAGAATGAACTGGAATTTTATTTTTAAACTAGAGTTATAGTTTAACTGGAGTTTATTTAAAGAAAATTAATTTACATTTTTTTGTTGAATAGGCATAATGAATTGAAAAATAAAAAAATACTCCTAAAAAATGTCTTGCCCAAGAAGTCGGGGTCTCAGTCTGCCCCTGAATATTACATATAAGTTATAAGTCGACACTAAAATTACTTATCATAAAATTTGTCTTACTTTTGTGTACTGCATTTTCAATGTGTGTGGTACAGACTATATCGTAGTGTGTGCAACAATTGTTTACTATTAGATACAATTGACTGAGTCTCGGCCTTTATATATATATATATATATTAGTCTCTAAAATCATTTAAATATATGTTTGTTTTTAAATGTTCAAAAACAAACTAATTTTCATCAGCCTTGGTAAAAATATTTAGATGGTTTTAAGAAAATATCAACTAAATTCTCGTCTTCTAATTGACTTATTGTTCACATAATCTCATAAAATACTAATTGTGTCCAACGTAAACAAAATTTGACAATAATGTCGTTAGCACATTTGAATTTCCTTAAATTCTTTTAAGAAAATAGGGGAAGTTGCTTAAAAAATGTTTTTCAACAAATAAGTTCGTAGAATTAAAAATGTTCATGATTATACATACATATAGATTATATTTATGATTCTTTGAACAATTCATATATGAATAAATAATTATTTTTTGACAGACTGTGTCTATATGGTGGTACTATAATCAAGTATACATTTAATTTAACTTTTTCTAAAAAAAGTATAAAAAGAATCTACTTAACTGAAATAGACTTGTTTTTAAAATATAACATGTCTTTGGAAATTCCCATAGCTATTCACTCGATACCGATATTCTGGAATATTTACAATTCAAGAGTTAGAAGGATTTTTATTTAAAAAATTCATATTACCTTATAGTTTTTTTGTAAGCTTTTACGAGGATTAACTTTTAAAACACAAAATTCAACTGTTTCTGTTTTTTTATAGCAAGTTTTAAAAGATTTTTTCTGTGTCACAAACTGATAAATATAAACAGTATACATTTTAGTTTACATTTTTTATTTTGAGACCATGAGTTGCTAATTTAATAATAACAAACAATTTCTGCTCCTATAAAATAGAAGTTAAACTTATCTACAAAATTACGATTTCAATCTTCATGAACTAGGTATATTGCAATAATTAAGTTATAAACTATTTAAAAAATAATAATAATTAAGTTGATGAACATTTTTGAAAATAAATATAATTTAAAATTATAACTAAATCAAAAATATTAATTTAAAACTAAAAAATATTTTAAATATTTTAACTCAAAAAGCCACAAAAAATAATTAAAAAAGCATTGATAATGTTAAAATTGTTCGAAAATACGTATCCGTGATATTTTAGTTATATTTTGTGCTTTTTGAGTTAAATATTTTTAATATCTTTCGTTTTTAGTTTTAAATTAATATTTTTAATTTTAAATAATATTTTAATATTATATAACAATTTTTATTATATAAATATAATATTACATTTTATAAAAATGTAAAATAAATATTATATTGATACTATAAACAATAAAATGCTAGCCGATAAATTTACATAGTATAGAATTATATGAGACTTTATAGAGAATATAAAATATACTCTCTTAATCATATTGAATAGTTGTAACTCATTAAAATAATCATCAATCGTGTTTTTATAATAATAGTTTTCGTGATTATAAAAAAAAATAACGTTTTAATGAAATCTCTCAATATATCAATATACGTTAGTTCAGTATTGCTTTAGCAATATAATCGCATATAATAGAATGATGAGACAATTAAATATTTCCGCAAGGTATAAATATTTTGTAGCACTTAACGATGAAGTAGAAGTTTAATTACATTGTAGTATTCTATGTTTGTAGTTTGTATCAGGTTTGTCGACACCTGCAGTGTTATCCGAGAAGTAATGGACTATTTTCTCCACCAAAATTTTAAGTACATATATTTTGATTTATTTGACTTATAATAGTATTAATTATTTACAAGGTCGGAAAAGTTAGTCATTTTGTTAAAGTTAAGTTATCTAAAAAAAAATATTAAGTTATTAAAATAAAATATTAAACCCAATTAAGTTATGAGTTACTTTAAAAATGAATAATAACTTTAAAATATAAATAAAGTTAGCTAGTATAATATTATGCTGTTATTATTATTTTTTTTTTTGAAAAAAAAATAAATATTCAAATTTCTACCATAAAATACAATGAAATATAGTATTTAATATTTTATAGTAAGACCAGTAAGAGTTTGGCGCACGATATATTTTTAAGTTTATTAGGCAAATTCATAGATGTAATGTACAAGTTAATTTTTCTTAGTCGTATAATATTTAGATAAAATGTGTAATAAAAATTAAAAAATAATTAGGTAGCACTTGTTTTATACGATTTCATAACACCCTGACATTCCTCTAAATAAGCCACTGCTGCAAGACATAGATATCAATCCCAAGTCCAAAATCTTTATAGAGATATGATACAATTATACAGGATACAATTCATATATTTCTTTCGTTATTTTAAATTTCAGTATAATACTAAATGAGCCGTTAGGTTTCAAAAGAACAAAAGTCCAAAAAATTGTTTTTTGTACTTTTATTAGAAGAAAGCAAAATAAAATTTAAAAAAAACAAAAATTTTCGGACAAACATCCTTTTGCAGATGGACAATTCATTAAGTATTATACTGAAATAAAATAAATTCTTTCCGAAAAATAATTAGTTGGCTATTAATAATAACCACAATGCTGTAATCTAACTAAAAAAATGACTTTTTTCATTATTGGTTATCCCAATTAAATTATTGAAAAATAATTCAAAACTGTTGTAGAATAACTAAAAAAATAATTTATAAATGCGAAATTATTTAACTGAGATAGCTTGTGATATTATATCCTAAACTATATAAACTTGGCTTAAGTAAACAATTTTTCAATTTTTTAGGCTAATTTATTTCAATAATTATTTTAAAAAACTTTTAATTTACGAAATGTAAAATTAATGACTATTACGTTTACGTTAAATTTCGCTTATCTAATCTAATTATTTATAAAAAAAAACTTTTTTGGAGTAACATTTTAATTATAAAAATGCATTATTTTAAACATATGATTGAATCTTTCCCAAATTTATATTTTGGTAAATCATATATTAAAAATATATTTCCATATATTTAACATAGATAATAATCATCATATATCAAAAATATATGTTTAAATAAACTTTCAAAAAAATACAAATATATGCAATGAAAACTGTCATTAAAAAACTGTCATAGTTATGGATGAATTTTATGTTTAAAAATACGTTGATGCGATTTCTTCTAATCGTTTCGGTATTATGAAAAACTTGGTGTTTAATTAAATTTAACGACAATATAATAGTATAGTAAGGATCGAATATTAAAATCACATCTAGTTGTACATGTATTGGCCTATGGCGTTGCTGCAAGCGTACTTAGACAAAATGATAGAACCACTAATAACCAGTTATTTTTAATCTATTTTTAACACTTTCTAGAATTGTATTAATAACTAAACCTTTAAATTCGTATTTAATTATTTAATTCCATTGCATTAAAAACTGCTTCCATTTTCAAATTTATCTAAATTAATGCAATCATATGTTTCCACATTTATCACCAATAAAATATCCTTTTATTTACATCCACAGACATTACATTAGCAGGCTATAATTTTGACTCTAAACTTTTTTGAAAATCCGGAAGTTATTTAAGTAATAATTTCAAAATTATTATTTATGCATGTTACTATTATTATTGTTTTTGTTGTTAGTTATATACGTGCTCAAAAATGTTGTAAAACAAATTTCCTATGTATGAATCAACAGTAGTGTTCTAAATTTACTACTAGAGGAATTGTTTAGAAATGTCTGAAAAGTGGAACATTTATAATAAAGAACTTAACTATTTTCATTAATTAATCATCCCTTAATTTAATTTTAAATAAGTTCGAATAATTTTCATATATATATCATAAGACATTTCTGGTTATTCTCTCATGTAGAAATATTAATAACTTAAAAATAGTCATAATTTGTACCTTACAAACAGACTATATTTTAAAATGATAGTAAATCTGAAATACTAATTCAAAAGTTTAATCAGCCATTTTTTTATATTTATTATTTTCTACTTTATAAGTTAGTCAAATATGTCTGTTGTCATTAAAAAAAATTAAGCCAAAGCCTTAATAAGGATGGACTAAAAAAATACTAGAAACAAAAAAAAAAAAAAAAAAAAATGTTTTAGTTATTTTTATTTTGTAAGTAATTATATATGTATTGATCACTAAATAGTAACTTTTTTTTCCTTTCTTTTTCCTTTATTTTTTTCTTCATTGAAATACAATACTTGGGGTCGGCAAATGTATTCATCTATACAGATGAATATTTTATTTAATCAAAAAATGAATGGACTAATATTCTAAAAAAAGTTTTAAAATAAAATTTAGAATCTAGGTAATGATAATATGATTAATAATAACTTTATTATAACGAACATTGAATCCGATAAAGATTCATTGACAATAAAAAGTATATCTTTTTTAATTAAAGATAAAATAAAATCGTATGTCATAAACAAAATTAGGCGTTTTTATTTATTTTTTAATTAAATATATATTTTATTGTTTATTTACCTTAACATTTATTCAAATAGGACGTTTCAATTGCGTACCTACACACAATAAATGGATTGTTCTTATAAGTGTTTTAGTTGTAAAGTGGAATACTAGTAGTATTAAAACCAATGTAGTCTATAAGTTTATGCACTTATTTTTACTATATTTATAATCATATAAAAAATACAAATATTTATTGTATATACTGTATATTTATAGTTGACAAACGCAGACTTTAATAGAACAATAAAAAAATACACCGACAATGTAAGATTCAATACTTATTAATCGACATTTTATGAACTCCAAACATCCTCCAGTCGTTCATAAATCTTCATTTTATCTTCCATATTAAAAAGTTTATGCTTAATAGTAACTTTTATATTTCCTTAAGTACATTTTACTTATGTGAAAACAAAATAAAATGTTAGTAAAATTATTAGTGGTTTTCAAAATATATTTCACTGAAATTCTGCGAAAACAAGTTTTGAAGTTCATTGAAACAAACAGGATGTTTATAAAAAAAAATTATTTTCTGTTATAAAACAAATTTTTATAATTTTTAAATTTCTTTTTATGTAATTATTAATAATATTTTGTATTTATTTTTTTTCAAAATTATTAATGTTTGTTAGTTAAACATATGCATCTTATTTTTTTTAAAAATCTTAATAATATAAATATATATTTATTTTTTAGAATTAGTAAATATAAACTATTTACTAAACATTTGTTAGTGTTTATTTGTAACATAATTGTATTATAACATGTTTACATGTTACATGTTAAAATTATACTAGGTATCTTTCAAATTCTCATGTAGGTTTAATTTTTTATGAATTATATTAAATGTTTTACTGTATTATTTTAAATAAAAATGAATAAATAGCAGATGAAAAAGGAGTACCTCCTCACGTGGTTTCTATTTTAATTATACTGTACTAATATAAAAGACTGAAATAATACAAAAATGTACGCATTTAAATTAATTTTAAGATATTTAAATATAGTATGGTATTAATATATATATATATATATATATATATAGTATTATTTTAATTCTGTCAACCATCAAAAAATATTTTTTTGCTATATATAAGTTTGTTAAAGATATGCTTACTAGTTGAGATAGCATTATTAAATTTTAATATAATTTATTGCATTACCCTGGCTGATTATACTTGATGAAATAAAAAATTTTATATTTTATACTATATATATTTGTAAAAGTGTTACCAAATTATGGTTAGTTTACTCATTTAATAATAAATATAGAATTAGATTTAATAAATTGTTTTAACTTATCTACCTTATGAACTAATTAAAATTTGGCTGTAATGATCAATTGCCTGAATTCAAGAGGCTTTTATATAATATTGGCTTTTTGTATTATTATTATTATTTTTTTTTTGTGGAAGTCAGCTACTTGAAAATGTTCAATAATTTAGCTAAGATAACCCTCCCCAAGAAATGTATGAAAATATTTAACTAAAATCCTTATATCATTTAAGGAATTTAGTTTAATGCTTGTCTTTTATGTTCAGGATTTTAAATTCTTATGATAGTTGATGAAAACTATAGAACTAGTATAGCAAACTAAGTATCTTTAACACTTTTAAAGTATGAAAGATGTCGTGATGGCTCGATAGTTTCTTTAATAGACATTCAAAACTCTGATAATAAAACCAATAAATTTACTAAGTGAATGGAAGAGAAATGGTACATATTTGATGACATCACATCAAGAATTTTGGTCTTATATAAGTGATGTCAGAGTAAAACCTGAAGATGAATTATTGGGTTGCACGATTTCCTATGCTAACACAATCTAAAGCAGTTGGCTATACCAGCAACTAGTGTGTCAAGTAAACAGTTATTTAGTACAGCTAGACGGTTCATTGAAAAATCCTGAATAAGTTTAAAAGGAAAGAGTGTAGACTCTATGTGTTTTAAACGATTTTATAAAAATAATTTTTAAAAAGTCTATAAAGAAAAAAAATATTTACATTTTTTTTTAAGGTTAGAAAGTTGCAAAAGTAAATTTACAATGAATAATTCGTTTACTATTTTTAAGTCCATTTAAATATAAAATATCAAGTATCGGATTTTTTTTTTTTAATCTATAATATGTAACATGCTTTAATTTATTATATGTTTGAAGCTCAGGATAATTCCAAATTTTAAAAAGTTAAATTGAAAAGGTTAACTTTTAATAAAAAAGTTGATATTTTGATTCTCCCTCTTCGTAAATAAATAGTTTTTTGACGTATCGTTGAAAAAATTCGATCCAGTGAGAGCTGAAAATTGTAGTGACAGATACAAAAAATATAAAAAATTAACACAAAATGATAAAATTAATACTGTCTCAACTTTGTATCAAAGCCAAAATTTGTATATAAAAAAACGTATAATATTGTATTATTTTATTTATAAAGAAAAAATATTTTTATTCTTTAAAAAACTATTTCCGTAGAAAATAAATTTAAATGGCTATTTAGTATTTTTAATATAATAACACTAATTTATATATACTTATTTTTTTATTGTTAAACTGTATGGCTCCAGAAATATTTTAGCGTTCGTATATTTATTTTATCTTTGAAACGAGAGTAATAATTTACAACTAATGAACATAGTGTACCTTGTTTCACGTAAGAACAAAGACATGTACAAATGTAAACTTATGGCTGTTAATAACTCATAGTATTAGAAACAATATTGGTAACTTTAAACAGAGTAATATGGGTTGAATTTAGCATGAACTAATTTTCATAAGTCAAATATTAACACTAGACAATTCAAATGTTGTATTTTAGAGCTTAATAAAAAATTCAAACTTCTTAAAAATATAGTTAAATTTAATTTTAAATATAAGTTCACATTAAATAATATTCTAACATTGATTTTAACGTTCGCGAAAACTGTGATCATTTGTGTAGAAGGAATGGCATAAAACTAGACTAGTTTAGTTTCCACTTAAATCGAGTTGTTCCAGTAGCTTGTAAAGGGTTGGTTAGTTCTTGAAAATTTTGAATTTAATTTAATAATTGTTGCACAATAAAGAAATAATAAATATTAAGACGTTTTTTGTTGTTTTCGTTCTACAACATATTATTTCTTTTTATTAGACACTATTAAAATATATATATACTAATTTTTAATGCTTATAGTGCAAGAGAAAATTTTGATAAATTATTATAAAAATATTATGTTTGTGTACGGATTTTTTGTATTTCATGTCAAAATTATACTACTTGTTTGTAAAGTTAATATGTGTATTAAAAACATTATACTTACATTTAGGAATTTTTAGATTATTTCTTAGTACACAGATGTTCTGACAAATTCTATAACTTTTGATCTACTGGAAATTTTTGTTGGTTTTTTTTTAACTTAATAGAGGATTATAATGATATAAAAATATACAGAGTGATTTTTTTATCATAACCCACTCAATTACTCGCAGAATAATAATAATTTAAACCTTTTTTTTTTTTATTATCTTTAGTTACACATTATTCTTGAATTTTTAACTATGTAATACTTTTTAAGTTCATCCCTTATGCCTTGGAGGGGGGTCAACTTTTTTTTTTTAAATGGTAACACATATTTTTAATTTAATAAAATGTTTGAGTTTTTAATTTAATAGTAAATGGCATTTGAATTTTTAATATAACTTTATTAGCTTATTAGATATAAACATTTAAAGTTTCAAAATTTTGAGTTAATATACATGTATAATACACATGGGATTGTAAATACAGGTAGCTAATTGGATTTTTATGACATTGCTGTCTCAGTTACGGATTGTTTATTATCAATTATTATTATCAATAGATATAGTTTCTGTATTGTCAGTTAGTGTATTTATAAACTCATAATAATGTGCCTTACTACAATTGATAATAACAATGCTGTGTACCTGCTAATATCGATGTTATAAAAATATAGATGTGCTTTAAAAGCATGTTTTTTAGTTTTTTTTAACTATATTTATTTTTAACTTTATAATATGATAGAAAAAAAATTACACACAATTTTGTTCTTATAATTTTTTTTATCCGATTAACCATTCGTCTGTTACAGCTTGTTAAAGTTAATTGATTTTAGGCCAAATTTCTATTGTCATTTTACTGTATTAAATACAGAAGTCATTATTTTTATTTGCCGTTGCGTAAACCAAATTTTATTGATAAAGTTAAGACAGGTAAATTAGCTATAAAAATTTACTACGCACTCGATGAGTGATAACAATAATAGATTCAAATATCTAAGATCAATAAATCTTAGTTTTACTAAGATGTGTTTTTTTTTTTTTTTTCGTCTGTTACCACTTTTTCTCAGCTCTCACCGAACCGATTTCTTTCAATGATACGTCAAAAGATCACAAATCGTATCTAGTNCTCTCACTGGACCGATTTCTTTTAACAATACGTCAAAAGATCACAAATTGTATCTAGTTGAAGACATTACCCTTAAAAATTTAAAAATTTTCCCTCGTTCCCCGCAAATGGGGGAAATATCCAAAAAAATTACAAATTTAAAAATCGACAAATTTTGTCATTTTTTTCATTTTTTGTACTTAAAACTGCCATAACTTTTTCAAAAATCAACAAATCAACATAATTTTTTTTTAAACTAAAACCTTAGATATTATCCTTTCATTTGATATAATTTTTTTTAAAATTTAACACTTAACCTGCTCATGGGGGGGGATTTAAAATTGCAACTTTTTTACAAAAACTAACTTTTTCAACTTAATTTTTGAAAATGTTCCGGAAATACTGCGTCCTTTAAACATATATCAAATTAAAGCTTATTTTATGTACTATAAAATGAAAAAAAAAAATTTGTCCCGACACTTTATCTTCTGCATGTAAACAGTTGCCGTAGTTAAAAAAACACTATTTTTGTGTTAAAATTTTCGATTTTCAATTTTTAATTTTCAACTTAAAAATGCTATAACTTTTCGAAAAATGCATGTATCAGCACAATTTTTTTTTTTCTAAATACATTATAAGTACATCTTCCATTTGACATACTTTTTATTAAAATTAGACAATTTCCCCTTATATAGGGGGGGTTCAAACTTTGAAACATTGTATAAAAAATAGAACTTTTTCAACTGAACTTTTGAAAATGTTCCGGAAATACTGCGTCCTTTAAACATATATCAAATTAAAGCTTTTTTTATGTACTATAAAATGAAAAAAAAAAATTTGTCCCCGACACCTTATCTTCTATGTGCAAATAGCTGTCGAAATTAAAAAAAAATGTAATGTTTACGATAAAAATCACCTTCTATCCGAATGTATTTTTGTACTTAAAACTGCCATAACTTTTTCAAATATTAACTAATCAAAATAATATTTCTTTATATTGAAACCTTAGGTAATTTCCTTTCATTTGATATTATTTTTTTTTTGAAAATCTAACACTGATTTTGCTCACAGGGGGGATTTAAAATAGTAACTTTTTTACAAAAAATAACTTTTTCAACTTAATTTTTGAAAATTTTCCGAAAATACTGCGTCCTTTAAACATATATCAAATTAAAGCTTATTTTATGTACTATAAAATGAAAAAAAAAAATTTGTCCCGACACTTTATCTTCTGCATGTAAACGGTTGCCGTAGTTAAAAAAACACTATTTTTGTGTTAAAATTTTCGATTTTCGATTTTTAATTTTCAACTTAAAAATGCTATAACTTTTCGAAAAATGCATGTATCAGCACAATTTTTTTTTTTCTAAATACATTATAAGTACATCTTCCATTTGACATACTTTTTATTAAAATTAGACAATTTCCCCTTATATAGGGGGGGTTCAAACTTTGAAACATTGTATAAAAAATAGAACTTTTTCAACTGAACTTTTGAAAATGTTCCGGAAATACTGCGTCCTTTAAACATATATCAAATTAAAGCTTTTTTTATGTACTATAAAATGAAAAAAAAAAATTTGTCCCGACACCTTATCTTCTATGTGCAAATGGCTGTCGAAATTATAAAAAAAATGTAATATTTGCGATAAAAATCACCTTTTATAACGATGTTTTTTGTACTTAAAACTGCCATAACTTTTTCAAATATTAACTAATCAAAATAATATTTCTTTATATTGAAACCTTAGGTAATTTTCTTTCATTTGATATCATTTTTTTTTGAAAATCTAACACTTATTCTGCTCACAGGGGGGATTTAAAATAGCAACTTTTTTACAAAAACTAACTTTTTCAACTTAATTTTTGAAAATGTTCCGGATATACTGCGTCCTTTAAACATATATCAAATTAAAGCTTATTTTATGTACTATAAAATGAAAAAAAAAAAATTGTCCCGACGACCTATCTTCTATGCGCAAAAGGCTACCGTATTTAAAAATATGCTATTTTTTATTAAAATTCTGGGCTTTGTATTTTATTTTATTTTAAAATATCTTATTAGGGGAATAAACTGACTTTCATGAATATTATATTATTTCATCGACATTGAATAAAGTTCATAAGACATATGATATTATACTTATTAACATTTTTTACTTTTTTAAAGTCGAAAAAGTAATTTTTAAATTTGAGTTAGCTTAAATAGCCAATTTTATCTTGCAACAAAAAGCAACGAACAGTTGCCGAATGGGTAACACCCTTGATTTTCACGTCTAGGGTACGAGGTTCAAATCCGTCCGTGTCCTCTTAAAATTTGCATTTTTTTTTTTGAGTTAGAATAGAATTTTCAAATCATTTGATGTTTATCTCATTTAAATTAAATAATTGCAATAAATATAAAGGATCTTATCACTATAGTCTCCTCTCGTGAGAAGAAATTGATATTCATGTTAATATTATTTTACTATGTGGTTCTTTTTCTGGCTACGATTTATTTTGCCAACCCTCACTAGACCTACTTTTTTCAACGATACGTCAAATGATTCATTTAAGTTTATGATATTTAAGTTAATGATTAGTTTAAGTTATTACTCTTAAAAATCAAAAAAATATTCCTTATTCAAATAAAAAGTAGCTTAACCAGCTTTTTCCATATAAACAATTAAAATCATTAATTTTTAATATTCTTAAATTATTTATTGTCGAATTAAATTTGATATGATAAAAGTATTCAACTACAAAAGTAAATAATTTTACTTTATAATTTATTAATTTTTTAACTCTATTTCTGTGTGCTACTACCAGTCTATAATATGCCAAATTTTTTAGTAATATTTTGCTATATAAATCATAAATTTAAAAAAAAAATGATTTTTAGTTTCACCTGAAGTTAACGATGGAGTTTTACAATTATAATTATATTTTTGATAATATGCTCAATTGAGTAAATCTTTTTAACTACTTTGGTTTGATTGGTTCATTTAATTAAAGTAAATTATTAAAATTAATTAAGTTCTGAATATTTCAATTGCAGAATTTTTTTAAACACCAAAAGTTATTAGGATATGATTACTATTCTTTCTATTTCAGTTATCTATTACGATAAAAATGTAAAAAAATCGAATTTTTCTGACAAATGTACTGTAATTAGTAATTATAAAATTTCCAGATTGCATATTAATCTTAAAAATTTTATTTTTTTCAATTTAATAATGTCAATTTCAAACTTGCAAGTTGAACTATAAGTTATGCTAACAAATTCATTTTTAGCTTCGATGCGAAGCTGAGAAGGTATTTTCATTAAAACTTTTACTTTAAAAGTCAAANAATTTTTTAACTCTATTTGTGTGTGCTACTACCAGTCTATAATATGCCAATTTTTTTTGTAATATGTTGCTATATAAATCATAAATTTTAAAAAAAAATGATTCTTAGTTTCACCTGAAGTTAACGATGGAGTTTTACAATTATAATTATATTTTTGATAATATGCTCAATTGAGTAAATCTTTTTAACTACTTTGGTTTGATTGGTTCATTTAATTAAAGTAAATTATTAAAATTAATTAAGTTCTGAATATTTCAATTGCAGAATTTTTTTAAACACCAAAAGTTATTAGGATATGATTACTATTCTTTCTATTTCAGTTATCTATTACGATAAAAATGTAAAAAAATCGAATTTTTCTGACAAATGTACTGTAATTAGTAATTATAAAATTTCCAGATTGCATATTAATCTTAAAAATTTCATTTTTTTCAATTTAATAATGTCAATTTCAAACTTGCAAGTTGAACTATAAGTTATGGTAACAAATTCTTTTTTTAGCTTCGATGCGAAGCTGAGAAGGTATTAATTTTACTATGATGTGTTTTTTTATTTTTTTTTTTTTAGCTTCGATGCGAAGCTGAGAAGGTATTAATTTTACTATGATGTGTTTTTTTATTTTTTTTTTTATTTTTTTATTTTTTTTTTTGTGTCTGTGAACGCTCAATCTCAGCTCTCGCTGGACCGATTTTGATGAACAATATGTCAAAAGATCACAAATCGTATCTAGTTGAAGACATTACCCTCAAAAATTGAAAAAAATTCCCTCGTTCCCCGTAAACGGAGGAAATTCCCCAAAAAATTACAAATTTAAAAATCGCTAATTTTCGATAGTTTTTCAATTTTTTTTACTTAAAATTGCCATAACTTTTTAAAAATGACCGAATCAATATAATTTTTTTTTTTATAGATACATTAGATAATTACCTATCATTTTTTATATTTTTGTGAACATTTGACCCTTTAACAGCCCACAGGAAGAGTTTCAAAATGGTAACTTCTTTACAAAAAATTAACTTTTTCAACTTAACTTTTGAAAATGTTCCGGAAGGTCTGACACTTTTATATATATCTTAAATTAAAGCTTATGTGATATACTTTAATTTGAAAAAAAAAAATTTGACCTCTGGACTTGTCTTCGTGGTGAAAACGGACATCAAAGTTAAAGAAAAACGTACGATTTCCGTGAAAAAAATCTCGATTTTATATGTTATATTATTTAATTTATATTTTATATAACTTTTGGAAAAATGTATGGATCAATATTATTATTTTTTTATAATAAATATTTATATACCCCTTTCATCTGGCACGCTTTTTTTGTAAATCGGATCATACCCCTTTAACAAGGGGGGTCAAAACTTTAAACATGCGTATTGTTAAATTAACTTTTTCAACTTAACTTTTGAAAATGTTCCGGAAGGTCTGACACTTTTATATATATCTTAAATTAAAGCTTATGTAATATACTTTAATTTGAAAAAAAAAAATTTGACCTCTGGACTTGTCTTCGTGGTGAAAACGGACATCAAAGTTAAAGAAAAACGTACGATTTCCGTGAAAAAAATCTCGATTTTATATGTTATATTATTTAATTTATATTTTATATAACTTTTGGAAAAATGTATGGATCAATATTATTATTTTTTTATAATAAATATTTATATACCCCTTTCATCTGGCACGCTTTTTTTGTAAATCGGATCATACCCCTTTAACAAGGGGGGTCAAAACTTTAAACATGCGTATTGTTACTAAGATATTTTCAATTTAATTTTTGAAAGTATTCCGGAAATACTGACACTTTTATATATATCTTAAATTAATGCTTATGTAATGTACTTTAATTTGAAAAAAAAAAATTTGACCTCTGGACTTGCCTTCATAGTGAAAATGACTACCGTATTCAAAAATTTGCTATTTTTGTGTTAAAATTCTGGGGTTTGTATTTTATTTTATTTTAAAATACCTGACAAGGGGAGTACAGATGTTCATAAATATTATATAAATAAAAATTAATATAGCATAGAAAGTTAAACTTATTTAAATTTGTTTGTTTCTTTTATGTCGAGAAAAATAACTTTGAAATTTGATTAGCTTAAATAGCCAATTTTTTCAACCGACAGTATCGACATACGGTTGCCGAGTTGGTAAAACTTATGTTTTACACCCTTGGGGTACGAGGTTCCAACCCGCGTATGGCAATGAATTTTTGGCATTTTTTCTTAATTCTTTTTAAGTTAGTATAAATTTTTAACTCGTTTGATTTTTATCTCATTTAGATTCAATAACTTCAATAAAGATCAAGGATCCCATCACTTTAGTCGCCCCTTGCAAGAAGAAATTTCTTATTCGTATTAAAATTATTTTACTATATTTTAAGTTTTAGCTTCGATGCAAAGCCGAGAAGATATTTTTTTGTGACTATCATTTATTTTCTCTGCTCTAACTTGACCTACTTTTTTCAACGATACGTCAAATGACTACAATTCGTATCTAGTTGAAGATATTACCCTCAAAAATTGAAAAAAAATTTCAATTTATCAATTAAACAGTTAGTTATTCTATGTTCTCCATAAAGACAATTAAAATCATTCATTTCAAATGTTTTTAAAGTATTTATTGACGAATTAAGTTTGATATGATAGGTTTCAACTATAAAATTTAATCATTTTACTTTGTAATTTAATAATTTT
>NW_026099572.1:20054991-20056287 GCF_025091365.1 Daktulosphaira vitifoliae | reverse complement strand
GATTTCTTTCAACGATACGTCAAAAGATCACAAATCGTATCTAGTCGAAGACATTACCCTTCAAAATTGAAAAAATTTCCCTCGTTCCCCGTAAATGGGGGAAACCTCCAAAAAAATTACAAATTTAAAAATCGCTAATTTTCGAAATTTTTTCAATTTTTTTTACTAAAATATGCCGTAACTTTTTCAAAAATGAACGTATCAATAAAATTTTTTTTTTATAGATGCTTGATGTCTTTACCTATCATTTGGTATATTTTTTTTGTAAATCTGACACTTAACCTGCCCACAGGGGGGGATTTAAAATGACAACTTTTTCACAAAAAATTAACTTTTTCAACTTAACTTTTGAAAATGTTCCGGAAGGTCTGACACTTTTATATATATCTTAAATTAAAGCTAATGTAATATACTTTAATTTGAAAAAAAAAAATTTGACCTCTGGACTTGTCTTCGTGGTGAAAGTTGACATCAAAGTTAATAAAAAATTACGATTTTTGTAAAATAATTTTTTTTTATATTTTTAACTTAATAATGCTCTAACTTTTTCAAAAATGAACATATCAATATAATTTTTTTTTATATAGATGCTTGATGTCTTTACTTATCATTTGGTATATTTTTTTTGTAAATCTGACACTTAACCTGCCCACAGGGGGGGATTTAAAATGACAACTTTTTCACAAAAAATTAACTTTTTCAACTTAACTTTTGAAAATGTTCCGGAAGGTCTGACACTTTTATATATATCTTAAATTAAAGCTAATGTAATATACTTTAATTTGAAAAAAAAAAATTTGACCTCTGGACTTGTCTTCACGGCGAAAATGGCTACCGAATGCTATTTTCGTGTGAAAATTCTCGATTTTATTATTTATATTATATTTAACTTTATAATGCTATAACTTATTGAAAAGTTTATGGATCCACACAATTTTTTTATGAGAAATAATATTTTTTAATAAACCCTTTTTCATTCGACATACTTTATCTTAATCGAGATATTAATAAGGAACCAGCAGATCAAGTAGCTTTTGGAATAAAACACCAATTTTTTTTAAATTAAACACTATCTAAAGATTTGCATCGAAGCGTTTATTTTTGATAGTGATTTTAATCACTGTCAGATATCATTATACTTGATCCAACTATACCACGTCACAACTGTGCCGCGACCCCCCTGTGCTGGGTTTTTTTTTTCTCTATTTATGTGTCCTACTACTAGACTATAATATTACAAATTTTTTGTAACATGTTGCTATATAAATCATTTCTAAAAAAAATGATTGTTTTTCT
>NW_026099572.1:20054016-20054891 GCF_025091365.1 Daktulosphaira vitifoliae | reverse complement strand
AAGTTTATAGTAAAAAAAATTGAATATATTACCATAACTTTTAGCTCAATTACAAGTTTAAAATTGACATCTAGGCCAGTCTACAAAGGAAAAATTGCGGAAAAAATTTCCAAACAAATTTGTTTTTTTAAAAGTTGAATAAAAATATGTATAATAACATACTAATAGTCCTCAAGATTGGAATTGAGCTTTTTATTTTACAGCCTCGCAAAAGTTCAAAAATTTGAGCTTTTTTAATTTTCTCAAAAAATATTAAATTTACAAAAAAAACTTTCGTACAGAATTTGTTTAAAAGACAATTATAAACAAAAAAATTTCTTATACTTTTTCATTTAAACAAATATTTTTCGAGTTAAATTACATTTAATGTGAGTACTAAAATTTATATTCCATTTTTTAGCTTCGATGCGAAGCTGAGAAGGTATTGGTTTTACTATGATGTGTTTTTTTTTTTTTTGTGTGNTTTTAGCTTCGATGCGAAGCTGAGAAGGTATTGGTTTTACTAAGATGTTTTTTTTTTTTTGTGTCTGTTACCACTTTTTCTCAGCTCTCACCGAACGGATTTCTTTCAACGATACGTCAAAAGATCACAAATTGTATCTAGTCGAAGACATTACCCTTCAAAATTGAAAAAATTTCCCTCGTTCCCCGTAAATGGGGGAAACCTCCAAAAAAAATACAAATTTAAAAATCGCTAATTTTCGAAAATTTTTTCAATTTTTTTTACTAAAAACTGCCGTAACTTTTTCAAAAATGATCATATCAATATAATTTTTTTTTTATAGATGCTTGATGTCTTTATCTATTATTTGGTATATTTTTTTTGTAAATTTGACCTTTTTTCTGCCCACAGGGGGGAATTTAAAATGACAACT
>NW_026099572.1:19970956-20052317 GCF_025091365.1 Daktulosphaira vitifoliae | reverse complement strand
CGAAGCGTTTCTTATGATAGTGATTTTAATCACTGTCAGTTATCATCTATACTTGTCCCATCTATGCCTCGTCCACACTGTGCCTCGACACCACTGTGCTACCTTTTTTTAAAAATGAACATATCAACATAATTTTTTTTTATATAGATGCATGATATCATTACTTTTCATTTGGTATATTTTTTTTGTAAATTTGACCATTTATCTGTCCACAGGGGGAAATTTAAAATTACATTTTTTTTCACAAAAAATTAACTTTTTCAACTTAACTTTTGAAAATGTTCCAGAAGGTCTGGCACTTTTATATAT
Organism: Daktulosphaira vitifoliae; assembly: GCF_025091365.1. Taxonomy (NCBI): domain Eukaryota; kingdom Metazoa; phylum Arthropoda; class Insecta; order Hemiptera; family Phylloxeridae; genus Daktulosphaira; species Daktulosphaira vitifoliae. The sequence goes on along the minus strand of NW_026099572.1, from coordinate 20,052,008 downwards.
ATCTTAAATTAAATCTAATGAAATATACTTTATCATGGAAAAAAAAAATTTCGGACTTTACTTTATCTTCATTGTGAAAATGGCTACCGAATGCTATTTTTGTATGAAAATTTTCGATTTTGTATTTTACATTTTTAACTTTATTATGTTATAACTTTTTGAAAAATGTATGGATCAATACAATTTTTTTATGAAAAGTAGTATTTATATACATCTTTCATTTGACATACTGTTTTTTTAAATCGGACCATTTCCCTATATACGAGGGGGGTTCAAATCTAAAAAATGCATGTAGAAAGTAGAACTTTTTCAACTTAAATTTTGAAAGTGTTCCGGAAAGTCTGACACTTTTATATATATCTTAAATTAAAGCTAATGTAATATACTTTATTATGGTAAAAAAAAATTTCGGGCAGGTCGGACTAACGTTATACCTATGGTATAAACGGCGGTAGGAATATATACGTAAGCCGTATGACACAATGATGGTATTAGTCAGTCAAAATAAAAAAATGTTTATATATATTAGGGTGGTTTTTGGTTATACTAGACAAAAAAAAAGTTTAATTATTTTCTATGTCTCACCCCCTCCATATTGTTCAATATGATGAGAAAGTAATTTGGGTAAAATTTTATCATGATAAACCACCCCCTTCACGTGCCTGTAAAGGGTTACAAATTGACAAAAAGGGTAGTTTTTTAGTTTTTTTTAATTAACTTCAAACCTGATGACTGTAGCGTAAAAACGTATACCAACTTAATTATTGTTCATTAAATTTTGCATAAAAAATAGAATTATCAAATTTTCCGTAAGTTCATTATTCCCCAAAAAAAATTAATAAAACTGTAAAAAAAAATTTTTCTCCCAAAAAAGATTTTTTTATGGTTATTTAATTATTTAGAACAAATTATTAGAGATACGATAAAATGTTTCATATGAAAGTTGTACGAAATTTAACTTCCTAAAGAAAAATTATATTAATTATTCTTACAATCTATTATTTACTATTTTATTATACAAAATTAGCAAAATTTTAGCANATGTGTATTGGCCATTATGATAAAACAAGTTGTCAAAAATCTCCAAATAAAATAAGACGATACCTTGTTATCGAAATCTATTTATACCAATATGCTAGATGTGAAGAGGGAAATTACTTTTATGGCTTATACTATTGATGACATCACAGTTTTCAGTTACATTTCAATTATATACACTATTTTTTTAAATTTTATACTTGTATTTATGTATGCTTAATTAATTTCTTCCATTCTTAATAATGACTACAAAACTTAGAATAAATATTTATTTAGTGGGAAATGAATCAAATCAAATAACTGGTGGTAAATTTCCATCTAATAGATAAGTATTTTTAGTTTTCTTTTATACTTTATGTGTTGTGAAATTAAATATGCACATTTGGCTATAAAAGAAACAATAATTTTTTGGGAAAAAACAAGAATTCCTGTAAGGGACACTCAACATTGTGTATCCAAATTAGAAAATGTTTATCAAAAATTGAGATCAGTTCAAAAAAATCGTAAATCTAGAACAAAATGGCAAGTTAGTTTAGAGAATCAGTTTTCAGAAACTTTGGACGATTTATTTGATATAGCACATGTAGATGCTCTTAATAAGTAATTATTACTCTTAACTTTTATACATTTTAATACATAGTAATGTGAAAATAAAACAATTACCACTTAAACCAGAAGATATAAAAAAATTAATTTCAAAAGATTTAAGTTTTTTAGTATCGACTAACACTAACAAGTTTTTTGAACGATTTAATATTGATAAACAGTTTTTGACATACAGTCCAGAAACATGGTCAACTTATGATTCTTACAATAAGGGCTTAGAAATAGTTAAAAATATTAGAGTTGTAAATGATACAGTAGAGAGAGGTGTCAAACTTATAGAGGAATATAATAAAATAATTACAAAAGATGAAAATCAAACTCAATACCTTTTACAAATTGTTAAAAATTATAGGTCTCAATATCCAGATTGTAACAAATCATCCCTAATGTAATCGATGTCTCAGATTATGGTAATATAATATTGTAACATGCATTAGTATTTAAATAATCAATGTGATTTTAAATTATTAATTAAATATTTGAAAAAGAAATCAGAAAACTTTATACTGAAAAATAATTCCATTTTTATTCTAAGAAATTCTTGCTAAAATTTTGCTAATTTTGTATAATAAAATAGTAAATAATAAATTGTAAGAATAATTAATATAATTTTTCTTTAGGAAGTTAAATTTTGTACAACTTTCATATGAAACATTTTATCGTATCTCTAATAATTTGTTCTAAATAATTAAATAACCATAAAAAAATCTTTTTTGGGAGAAAAATTTTTTTTTACAGTTTTATTAATTTTTTTTGGGGAATAATGAACTTACGGAAAATTTGATAATTCTATTTTTTATGCAAAATTTAATGAACAATAATTAAGTTGGTATACGTTTTTACGCTACAGTCATCAGGTTTGAAGTTAATTAAAAAAAACTAAAAAACTACCCTTTTTGTCAATTTGTAACCCTTTACAGGCACGTGAAGGGGGTGGTTTATCATGATGAAATTTTACCCAAATTACTTTCTCATCATATTGAACAATATGGGGGGGTGAGATATATGTATTTTGAATGTTGAAAAATTAGGACCACCCTAATATATATATATATATATATATAATATCGATACGCGTGTACGGCTACGATAACTAAAAATAAATTTTTATAGGAATAGTGTTGCCGTCTTTTGGTGAGCGAGGAGTGGGGTGGGGTGAATGCGTTATGACAGTCTAGTCTCAAGTCAATAGACGACGGTATATGCGATAAGGCGTAGCGCTTGGAGAGTTACAAACATACATATATACATACATACAGGTGAAACTAATATAAGTGTGTTAATAGGGTTCCCATTTAAGAAAATTATAAATAAGGGTTTTTATCCTTGAAGGGACGAAAAAAAAATAATAGTTTGATTACATATTATTGTAGAGTTTTTTGAACTTGATATTTTTTCTCTATAATAAAGTTTAAAATTCTCAATATTTTCTGAGAAAATGAGTGTCTTACCAGATTTCGATCATCTTGTGTGTATATATATATACAGGGTGATTTTTTTATCATAACCCACTCAATTACTTGCAGAATAATAATAATTTAAACATTTTTTTTTTTCATTATCTTTAGTTACACATTATTCTTGAATTTTTAACTATGTAATACTTTTTAAGTTCATCCCTTATGCCTTGGAAGGGGGTCAACTTTGTTTTTTTAAATGGTAACACATATTTTTAATTTAATAAAATGTTTGAGTTTTTAATTTAATAGTAAATGGCATTTGAATTTTTAATATAACTTTATTAGCTTATTAGATATAAACATTTAAAGTTTCAAAATTTTGAGTTAATATACATGTATAATACACATGGGATTGTAAATACAGGTAGCTAATTGGATTTTTATGACATTGCTGTCTCAGTCACGGATTGTTTATTATCAATTATGATTATCAATAGATATACTTTCTGTATTGTCAGTTAGTGTATTGATAAACTCATAACAATGTGCCTTACTATAATTGATAATAACAATGCTGTGTACCTGCTAATATCGATGTTATAAAAAACCAATTAGCAACCTATATTTGTAATCCCTTGTGTATTATACCTGTATATTAATTCAAAAATTTGAAACTTTAAATGATTATATCTAATAAACGAATTAAGTTATATTAAAAATTCAAATGCCATTTACTATTAAATTAAAAACTCAAACATTTTATTAAATTAAAAATATGTGTTACCATTTAAAAAAACAAAGTTGACACCCTTACAAGGCATAAGGGATGAACTTAAAAAGTATTACATAGTTAAAAATTCAAGAATAATGTGTAACTAAAGATAATGAAAAAAAAAAATGTTTAAATTATTATTATTCTGCAAGTAATTGAGTGGGTTATGATAAAAAAATCACCCTGTATATATATATTAATGAATACGTGTTTTTATCTATCACAAAATATGTAAATAAATAAATACTTCATCAAAAAATAATTATATCATAATTGATACAATCGATGTTGCGATTATAATGTTACTATATTTTTCACTTCAGTTAAAGCACTCACTCAAATGCGCATAATTTTCATCAAAAAAATTATAAACCTATAACTAATACTTATAGTGTAGAGATTTTTATAATATAAATATTTGTGTTATTTCTACCCTTCTTTGATGAGCATAGACAAAATAGTTCAAGCCAGTGGCGTATTAAAGGTTTCAGCGCCTCAGAACAGTTAGTTCTATAAATTTTTGAAAAAAAGTAACGAAAAATATTCACTGGTTTAAAAGTTATAAGATTTGTCAGAACTTAGTAGAACATTCTGAATTTTATGATTAATTTAACTAAATAAAGCCATGGTTATCAACTAAATACATTAATTTTTATTATGAAATACAGGTTATTACTTATTGTATTTTTGAAAGCATAGTATTGAGATACCATAAACTCACTCTCACGGGACTGCTATATTTTTCATGAAAATAAAGAAATAAAAAATGGTTGACAAATTGCTCCGAGTACTTTATTTTAAGGAGCCTTATTTCTAATATAATAATGCTGTCATTTATTAGTTTGAATATAACTAGGCTACGTATTTTATCAATAATTGAATTTTCTAATGAATGAATGATAAATTTACTATACTTGAATAACACATTTTTATATTGATTCGTTGAGTAAAAGTAATTTCTCTTGGCAATATTCAAAATTTTACTTATTTCTTGTTAATTTCTTTATAAAAAAAAACCCAGCACAGGGGGGTCGCGGCACAGCGGTGACGTGGCAAAGTTGAATCAAGTATAATGATATCTGACAGTGATTAAAATCACTATAAAAAAGCCCAGTACAGGGGGATCGCGGCACAGTGGTGACGTGGCATAGTTGGATCAAGTATTATGATATCTGACAGTGATTAAAATCACTATAAAAAAAAACGCTTCGATGCAAATCTTTAGATAGTGTTTAATTTTAAAAAATTGGTGGATTATACTATATTAGTTATATATATTAGTTCGTTATTAATACCCTGATTCAGATAAAGTATGTCGAATGAAAAAGGGATTATTAAAAAATATTATTTCTCATAAAAAAATTATGTTAATCCATACACTTTTCAATAAGTTATATCATTATAAAGTTAAAAATGTAAAAAATAAAATCGAGAATTTTCACACAATAATAGCATTCGGTAGCTATTTTCATGGTGAAGACAAAATAAAGTCCGAAATTTTATTTTTGCATAATAAAGTACATTACATCAGCTTTCATTTAAGATATATATAAAAGTGTCAGACTTTCCGGAACACTTTAAAAAATTAAGTTGAAAAAGTAAATTTTTTGTGAAAAAGTTGTCATTTTGAATCCCCCCCTGTAGGCAGGAAAAAGTCAGATTTATAAAAAAATATACCAACTGATAGGTAAAGACATCATGCATTTATAAAAAAAAAATTATATTGATCCATACATTTTTTAAAATGATATAGCATTATAAAGTTAAAATATAAAAAAGAATTTTTTTACAAAAATCGTATTTTTTTTATAAACTTTGATGTCTGTTTTCACCATGAAGATAAAAGAAAGTCCGAAATTTTTTTTTTGCATAGTAAAGTATATTACATTAGCTCTAATTTAAGATATATATAAAAGTGTCAGACTTTCCGGAACACTTTCAACAGTTAAGTTGAAAAAGTTCTACTTTCTACATGCATTTTTTAGATTTGAACCCCCCTCGTACTGTAAAAACAGTATGTCAAATGAAAGATATATAAAGATATATAGTAGTATATAAATACTACTTTTCATAAAAAAATTGTATTGATCCATACATTTTTCAAAAAGTTATAGCATAATAAAATTAAAAATGTAAAATACAAAATCGAAAATTTTCATACAAAAATAGCATTCGGTAGCCATTTTCACTATGAAGATAAAGTAAAGTCCAAAATTTTTTTTTTCCATGATAAAGTATATTACATTAGATTTAATTTAAGATATATATAAAAGTGCCAGACCTTCTGGAACATTTTCAAAAGTTAAGTTGAAAAAGTTAATTTTTTGTGAAAAAAAATGTAATTTTAAATTTCCCCCTGTGGACAGATAAATGGTCAAATTTACAAAAAAAATATACCAAATGAAAAGTAATGATATCATGCATCTATATAAAAAAGAATTATATTGATTTGGTTATTTTTGAAAAAGTTATGGCAATTTAAGTAAAAAAAATTGAAAAAATTTCGAAAATTAGCGATTTTTAAATTTGTAATTTTTTTGGAGGTTTCCACCATTTACGTGGAACGAGGGAATTTTTTTCAATTTTTGAGGGTAATATCTTCGACTAAATACAATTTGTGATCTTTTGACGTATCATTGAAAGAAATCGGTTCGGTTAGAGCTGAGAAAAAGTGGTAATAGGCACAAAAAAAAAATAAATAAATAAAAAAATAAACACATCTTAGTAAAACCAATACCTTCTCATCTTCGTATTGAACCTAAAAGTAATTCATATACATATAAAACCCTTATTTCAGATGCTTGTGACTAAAAAGTTATCTTGTAATTGCCATTGTCAATTACATTAATAATATATTAAGAGTGTCAAAATATTATAAACGAGGAGAATTCGGTAATTTTTTATAGAAGATTGTTGAGAATTTAACTATCAACGATACTTATAAATTTTGAAATATTCTACACATAGTCTATATAATAATAAAACAATATATTGAGTTGTTAAAAATTATAATAAATCATATAATATATGTTAATAATAATAATGAAATGATAAGAAAACTGGAATAAAATACTAATAGATGAACCGTTTGCCAAGGATTCTGTAAAGGAACGCTAGTGTCGGAAAGTCTGAGCCTGCGCATTTCATTAGTCTCCCTTCAGAGCAAAGGGATGATTGTCGCTTATGTAGTGTTCCCAGATCGTCTATATTGTGACGTCGTCGGTCGGTTATAGTATTTCGCGTATATAACAAATCTTATATATTTTTTTAATAAATATTGTTCGGATTGTATATATTATTAGCTTCTGGTCATTTGGATTATATTATTGTTATTTTTTTTTGACCCTTTTGCAAACGGGAAGGGGTTAAAAATAAGACAATGTGTATACTTTAGGCCTCTTTCAAGCTCAGTGATTTATTTTGCCGGCTGGACATCGAACGAGGTCGTGGCTCACCTGAAGAGTAGACGGTGAGTTTATACATAAAACTGTTTTCTTAACGTTATGCGAGTCTTTTAAAGAAATAATGACGTAAAAAACTCGACTTTTTAATTTGCAATGTACTTAAATTCTCTGGAAACCTTGAAATAAAAAAATGTACACATAGACTCAGTAAGGCCGGCTTTAATAATCCAAGTTTTACCCCGCGAACTACATCTGATCGAAGAGAGCTTATATAATTCTCTGAGGGGACGATATACGATACAAATTTGTAATTTTCGATAGCACAACGATAATGGTTTAACTACAATATTACATTGAATAATAAAATTAGCTTCACAGGCACGTTAATGATTATACTACAATAAAATTTCAATACCAAATTCTCAATATCCCTTTTTAAATTTTGTTGTGTTATCAACACAAACAGGTGATTTGTTATGGTGTTAAAATACATTTTATGTAATCATTAATATATACATGAAAAAAATAAAACCGAAAATTATTTTCTGTTAAATCAATAAAACATTTGTTTATTAATTTTTTTATTCCTCTGGCGAAATTGTTGTTAAATCGACAAAAAATATTGTTGGTTCTAAATTAACAATAACTGTTAATTTTACTAAGGTTTTTTTTTTTAATGCAATAACTTAAAACAATTAAATCTAAGACTCTGTACCATTAACTATATACATTTTAAAGTATTAAAACTTTTTTACCCACTATACATAAAATCAATAATATATTTTTAATTGAGTTCAATGTTAAATGATTTTTTTTTTGTTGATTTGAAAATGTAATTTTTGCATTTCGACATTAAAATTATTTTTCTCGTTTACAATTGTGTTCTTCTTCTTCCTCGCCTTAATATCAACTACTTGGGGTCGGCCACCCTTATTCTAAACTTCCATTTGACACGATCTCTCACATCCTCTACGTACACATCAGCTGTCCTCATATCGCATTCAATAGCATCCCTCCTTCTCTTTTTTGGTCTTCCTCTACCTCTTCTTCCTTCAACATTCATTTCTATAACTGTTCTTACAGCTTCCGATACTTCTCTCCTTATAACATGACCAAACCATCTAAGTCTATTTTCTCTCATCTTATCCACGATTGACGCTACACCTATACTCCCTCTTATATGCTCATTTTTTATCCTATCTTCTCTAGTCACTCTACTCATCCATCTAATCATTCTCATCTCTGCTACACTTATTCTCTGCTCTACTTTCTTATCAACTGGCAAACACTTTGAACCATACATCATAGCTGGTCTCACTACAGTCTTGTAGAATTTACTTTTCAGCCTCATTGGAATTCTTTTATTGCATAAGATACCAGACGCTTCTCTCCACTTCAACCACCCGCACTTAAATCTGTGTCTTACGTCCTCGTCAATACCAACGCTCTTTTGCACAACTGACCCTAAATACTTAAAACTCTCCACCTCTCTAATCACGTCCTCGCCTATTGTCTCTGGTGTCCTTATTTCACCTTACTTGTGTTCTCCTTTATCAAACTCGAACTCTATATACTCTGTCTTACTCCTACTTAATCTTAAACCTTTTTTTAAAGAGCTCATCTCCATAACTCTAGCCTTGGATTAATTTCCTCCCTATTTTCTCCTATTAACACTATATCGTTAGAAAACATCATGCACCACGGCACCTCTTCTTGTATTTCTCTAGTAATTTCATTCATCACTATAGAAAATAAGTAAGAGCTTAAAGCAGAACCCTGATGCACTCCTACTCTTTCCCAAAAAAACTTCTGTTACTCCTCCCACACTCTTTACCCTAGTACAAGTGTAATCATACATATCCTCTATTATATTAATAAACCTTTTCGGGACTCCTTTTCTCATTAATGCCCAATTTAGAACCTCTCTCGATACTCTATCATACGCTTTCTCTAAATTTATAAATACCATACAAAGCTTTTTCTTTTTTTTTCCCCTAAACTTATCTTTTAGTTTACAATTGTGAATAAATAATTAATATATTATCTACTTTTTAGTAATCCATTTTTACTCATATTTGATATAGTAAATATTTAACTTAATCACTAAAAAATTTGAATTTAATTTACATAATTTTAAAAATTATTTATAAAAAAATAAAATTTAAACTCTGTAATGAGGAATTATCAGTTATTTTAGCTTCGATGCAAAGCTGAGGAGGTATTAGTTTATTACTATGATGTGTTTTTTTTTTTTGGTTTTTTACCACTTTTTTTCAGCTCTCGCCGAACCGATTTCTTTCAACAATATGTCAAAAGATCACAAATCGTATCTAGTTGAAGACACTACCCTTAAAAAATTAAAAAATTTCCCTCACTCCCTGCAAAGGGGGAAAATCTCCAAAAAAATTACAAATTTAAAAATCGCTAATTTTTGTTCACTTTTTTTTACTTAAAACTGCCATAACTTTTTCAAAAATGAACAAATCAATATAATTTTTTTTTATAGATATATGAGGTATTTACCTATTATTTGGTATATTTTTTTTATTAATCTGACCCTTTATCGGACTACAGGAAGGATTCAAAATGACAACTTTTTCACAAAAAATTAACTTTTTCAACTTAACTTTTGAAAGTGTTCCGGAAAGTTTAACACTTTTATATAAATCTTAAATTAAAGCTTATGTAATGTATTTTATTATGGAAAAAATAATTTTGGACTTTATTTTGTCTTCACGGTGAAAATGGCTACCAAATGCTATTTTTGTGTGAAAATTCTTGATTTTATTTTTTATATTTTTTACTTTATAATGCTATAACTTTTTGAAAAATGTATGGATCAATACAATTTTTTCATGAGAAGTAGTATTTATATACATTTTTATTTTAATTTATTTAATTTTCGATTTTGTATTTTACATTTTTAACTTTATTATGCTATAACTTTTTGAAAAATGTATGGATCAATACAATTTTTTTATGAAAAGTAGTATTTATATACTACTATATATCTTTATATATCTTTCATTTGACATACTGTTTTTTTAAATCGGACCATTTCCCTATATACGAGGGGGGTTCAAATCTAAAAAATGCATGTAGAAAGTAGAACTTTTTCAACTTAACTTTTGAAAGTGTTTGGGAAAGTCTGACACTTTTATATATATCTTAAATTAAAGCTAATGTAATATACTTTATTATGGAAAAAAAAAATTTCGGACTTTATTTTATCTTCATGGTGAAAATGGCTACCGAATGCTATTTTTGTGTGAAAATTTTCGATTTTGTATTTTCCATTTTTAACTTTATTATGCTATAACTTTTTGAAAAATGTATGAATCATTACAATTTTTTTATGAGAAGTAGTATTTATATAGATCTTTCATTCGACATACTGTTTTTTTAAATCGGACCATTTCCCTAAATACAGGGGGGATTCAAAACATAAAAATGCATATAGAAAGTAGAACTTTTTCAACGTAACTTTTGAAAGTGTTCCGGAAGGTCTGACACTTTTATATATATCTTAAATTAAAGCTAATGTAATATACTTTATAATGGTAAAAAAAAATTTCGGACTTTATTTTATCTTCATGGTGAAAACAGACATTAAACTTAATAAAAAAAATACGATTTTTGTAAAAAAATTCTTTTTTATATTTTTAACTTTATAATGCTATAACTTCTCGAAAGATGTATGGATCAATATAATTCTTTTTTTTGTAGATGCATGATGTCTTTACCTATCATTTGGTATATTTTTTTTATAAATCTGACTTTTTACCTGCCTACAGGGGGGGATTCAAAATGACAACTTTTTCACAAAAAATTGACTTTTTCAACTTAAATTTTGAAAGTGTTCCGGAAAGTCTGACACTTTTATATATATCTTAAATTAAAGCTAATGTAATGTACTTTACTTTACTTTAAAAAACTGTCTAATTTTTGGCATGATTCAATAACATCTTTATTTTTTTTTTTTTTTCGATTGCCTTTTTACAGTACTCACAACCACTTAACTTAATTTTTTTTTGCACTCATTTTTTACACACTTTTTGTTAACTCTGACACTGATAATCAAGAAGTGAGTGCTGGACTTATTTGTAATTTTATCCAAATATTCAGATATTCATTTTATTATTGACATCATTCTTATAATAATCTACTTATCTATATATATAATATATATATATATATGTGGGTACTATTGGTATCTAGATGGCACCACTTTTAGGGTCTGGAGATAGATAGTGGTATCAAGTATATAGAGGGAGATTAAATCAAGTCGTGAGTCGGCTAAGACGTGTCTCTATGTATATTCTTTAGTTTATAAGTGTATTCTGTTTTATATAATATTTTTTGTGTTGTGTGAATATTTTATATAGAGTTTTTCGTGTGTATTTAAATATATGTGTTATTTTTGTTTGTTAACATTTAATAGAGTTTTTGTGTATTAATTTATAAATATATAAATTAAATAATAGTATTGCGTCTTCGCTCTGTTCCTGTAATTGCCTGTTTGCATTTTCCCACATTTTTTGGGGGCCTGTCCGGGATAATCATCGGTCAACAAACGGGAATAGAGATTGGAGAAGATATCTTGTCTACTCAACATCCGGAAAAATTCAAACTATTTGTCGTGTATTATATAAGTGTTGTTAGTGACGAAAATATATAAAACGTTTTTGTAATTGTATTAGTATACGACTCCATTTTGGTTGAGTAAACGCGCAATTTTTCTTTGTTCGTTTTCGCGAGATCTAGTTATTGTTAATCGGTTTCTAACATCAATTTGAATTTGATTAAACTTTTTGATTATATAACAGTTCGAGATGCCTAAAAATAAAAATTTTAATGAAACTATGGACGAAGTTTCTAGACTTCGAGAGGAAGTATTTGCTTTGAGACTTGAGCATAGCAAATCTCATTTAAGCTTTAGAGATGTTGAAGAATCACTGTCAAAGTTTTCTGGTGATGATGCTTATCCAGTTAATCGATGGATTGAAGAAATTGAAGAAATGGCTAGTGTACTACGTTGGTCCGATCCTGAGAAGTTAATTTATGGTAAACGTTTATTAATGGGAACGGCTCAATTATATATTCAATCGGAAAGAGGAATTACTACTTGGACAATTTTAAAAGATAAACTGAAGAATGAGTTTAAAAGTCGTATGAACACAGCTGCTATTCATCGTTCACTATCTGAGCGATTTAAGAAAATTGATGAATCGTATCAGCAGTATGTTTTCAAGATGAAACAGATTGCTCAGCTAGGCAATATTGAAGAAGATTCTCTTATTGATTATATTATAGCTGGTATAAGAGACTTGGAAGTTAACAAGATGATACTGTATGGCGCTACATCCATTGATGAGCTAAAATTGAAACTTGAACTGTATGAGAAGATGAAGTTAAACGTAAGGGCAAATACAAAGTCAAACATAAACTTCAGCGAAAAAAAATATTTGAATGAATTGCCTAATGCTTCATTTAAATCATATAAACATGAAGGTCAATCAGCAAACATTAATCGTTGCTACAACTGTGGTGCAAAGGGTCACCGTTCTAGTTCTTGTCCTGATGCTAGTAAAGGATTTAAGTGTTTTTTATGCCAGGAATTTGGTCATAAAGCATCATCATGTTCTTATCGTCCATCAACTAGTCGACCAAATACTGATAGAAGTCAAAGAGATGAAAATGTTAAAATACAAGTGAATCAAGTTATTGATGGCATATATCCTACTAATCGTATAAGTAAATTAGTTGATATACAAGGTGTAGAAACTAATGCTTTAGTTGATACTGGTAGTGATGTGAATCTCTGTCGAAGGTCATTTATGTTGAAGTTAGATGAAATCACAATTCGTAAAGATAAAACTTTACTAGGAGGACCAGGAGGAGTTAAGTTCTACACAGAAGGTGTATTTACTTGCAAATTAAGTGTTGATGGATCATCATATACTACTGATATTTATGTTGTTCCTGATGAAGCCATTACATGTGACCTGTTAGTAGGAAAAGTTATATTTCAAACAAGTGCTGAACTGCACATAAATCCTAAGTGTGTGAGAATAACTAAATTTGAAGAAGAAGAAAATCAAATAATGTCTATTAATATACCTTGTAATCAGCTCAACATAGGTGCATCAACTTATAAAGAGGAAATTAATAATATAGTGAAAGATTATGAACCAAATAAAGTAAAACATGCACCGATTGAAACAGTTATTTTACTAATGGATGAAAAACCTGTATATCAAAAACCACGGCGCCTATCTCCAGCGGAAACATGTGAAGTTGACAAACAAATAGAAGAATGGTTACAAGAAGACATTATTAGATCTAGTTGTTCTGACTATGCTAGTCCAATAGTTTTGGTCAGGAAGAAAGATAACTCTCTACGTCCCTGTGTAGATTACAGGATGTTAAATAGGAAAATAATCAAAGATATACACTCTTTGCCATTAATAGATGATCAAATAGATAAATTACAAGGAGCTTAGGTCTATACAAATGCTTTTGTGGAAGAGAGAGATGAATTACGTAAGGAAGCACAAGAACAAATTTTTAAAGCTCAAGAAGAACAGCGTAAAACTTTTAATAAAAAGAGAAAGGAAGCACATAAGTATCACCTAGGTGATTTGGTTGCTATTTTGAGGACACAATTCAAGCCACTTTCCAAAATTCATAAAAAGTTTTTGGGCCCATACCAAATAACCAAACGTAGAGGACCAGACAGATATGAAATGGTCAAAATTGGTGAGTCTGAAGGTCCCATTAGAACATCATCTGGTGTTGACTATATGAAGCCATGGAGCCAAATGGATACAGATGATGAAGAAGAGATGGAAAACTGTCAATCAGTCGAGACGACTGATCAAGAAGAGGGTCGAAATATGGGTACTATTGGTATCTAGATGGCACCACTTTTAGGGTCTGGAAATAGATAGTGGTATCAAGTATATAGAGGGAGATTAAATCAAGTCGTGAGTCGGCTAAGACGTGTCTCTATGTATATTCTTTAGTTTATAAGTGTATTCTGTTTTATATTTTATTTCTGTGTTGTGTGAATATTTTATATAGAGTTTTCGTGCGTATTTAAATATATGTGTTATTTTTGTTTGTTAACATTTAATAGNAGAGTTTTCGTGCGTATTTAAATATATGTGTTATTTTTGTTTGTTAACATTTAATAGTTTTTTTGTGTATTAATTTATATATATATATAAATTAAATAAAGTATTGCGTCTTCGCTCTGTTCCTGTAATTGCCTGTTTGCATTTTCCCACATATATATATAATATATATATAATAGCCGCAGGTACGTATACTTTAACAAAGATTAGAGGATAACATCCTTATAATATTATAAATATATGATTAAGTGATATAGTTCATCATTTTATACTTTAAAAATAAGAATATATATTATTAAAATGAAAAATTGTAATTATTCAATAGATAGGCCTACAGGTATTACTAGATTTAACATGAAAAAAAAAATGTGCACAATATTTAATATTTGTACTACAAAAATGTATACCGCCCCCAAAAATTTGCCGCCCTGGAGCAAAAGCTCCTTTTGCACCTATGTTAATCCGGCTCTGGCTATAACTTATTGAAAAGTGTATGAATCAACACAATTTTTTTATGAGAAATAATATTTAAATACCTTTTTTATTCGACATACTTTATCTTAATCAGGATATTAATAAGGAACTAGCAGATCATGTAGCTTTTGGAATAATCCACCAATGTTTTAAAAGTAAACACTATCTAAAGATTTGCATGGAAGCGTTTTTTTTTATAGTGATTTTAATCACTGTCAGATATCATTATACTTGACTCAACTATGCTATGTCACCACAGTGTGTCTACCCACCTGTGCTGGGTTTTTTATTTTGTATAATTCGTGTCTGACTTATATTTTTGATTTTTGTTGACATTATTCAAAGCAAAAATATGTGATTATTCTATTTAACATATAACTAATGTCGCGAACCAATAAGTTTTTGGTAGAAAGGTCACTAGAACACCAACGTAGGACATAATAATAGATAACTTATTTATTATAACATTCCACTTTCTTTGCTCATTTTATTTGCTCCATTGTCGTCTTAAGAAGCAATGTAATACATTAAAACTTCTCTATTTTAAACCGCAGATTAAATTTTGCACAACAAACGTACATGTTATAAGAATTGCTTACATATAGCGCAATCCGATGTTATTAATAGGATCCCAGATTTCAATAAGAATAATTTTTTGATATACTGTTTATATTTTATTTTGACTATTTATTTTGACAAAATGAAAAAACATTACAATTTAACAATTACAAGGTAAGAAAAAATTTAAAAAATGTTTGTGCATACATTTAAAACTATAAAATAAAATCATAATTGTGTAGGTTTAAATTATAGAAATATATCGCCCCTAAGATAAATCATTGATTATATATGTGAAAGGCAAAGTCCACTGTGAGATACGCTGTTTATTTACCTTGTAGAAGTTTGTGTACATTGAAAAATTAATATCATTATATTGATTATATATCATTTTATTAATCATATATTGTATACGGTGAGATATATCACTAAAAAGTATAACAAGACGTATTCTGTAACTAAAATTACTGCAAAAATATGAGTACCGTCTGCGGTGTGCTATTAAATATAGGATTATTTTATTATTAGTATTATCTATGTTAGTAAATAATAAAATAATAAACTATTTATCGGTATTATGAGCTAATATTATCCCATGCTTTATTAATTTGTAATACTTTTCTTTTCCATAAATATTATTTACCATAAAAAGAAATAATGTTATTTGATAAAAGTGTACAAGATTTTATTATTTTTCAAAAAATTGCAATGAAAGCCAAAAATTGTATTCTTACATAATTCTTAACAAAATCACAAATACACTTTTTACATCAGATTTTCAAATTACATCAAGAAAAATTTTTACAAACCTTATTTAGACCTCTATTAGAGTCATGTAAACGACTCCTTGTAAAAGAATTGAGTTCTTATTATGTTTTAGTTATAAAAATGTTTGCAAATATTTTTTAATATTTAAATGTTCAATAGAATATTTACTACTATTTATTTATTTTACTTAAAATATTAAAAATTATTAGTTAATACAAAATTCTTTTCGAATTAAAGAAATAAATACTAAAATTTAATTTACTTGATTTAAATATTGTGTTATTGTATAACTCTAAAAATGTTCGAAAAAACAATTATTTGTTGAGATCTATACAAATATTATTTAAGCTATCTAAAATTACCCTTTTAAAAATATTAATAATGTATTAACTAGTAACACCCATTAAGCAGCTATACTATAATATATTATAAATATTTATGTAGTCATCAAAACCTACGCATTTGTTTAATTTAAAATAAATACGTGATTATAAAATACTTTGTTGATTAAAAAAAAATGTAATTCTACCTTTATTCCACCAACATTATTTATTATTGTAAAATACCCTAGAGATCACATAAACATATAAAATACATGTTGTCATTCTTTGACAATATCATTTCAGGTCCACGCCTTGGGCGTTGGAGTATATGAATTAAATAAATAATATGGAAAAATTACGCTTTCCGTGACAACTACAATAAATTAAAAATATATATATATATTATATTTCATAATACTAGGCAAACATTAAACGTCATATCGTATAATGTTGTCATCGTCAATCGTTCTAGTATTCTGGTTGATGTCATCACCACAGAAATGTTCAAATAGGCGTCCAAAATAATTCATTTCACTCTATTCATTACTTTAAGTTGAATATTGTAATTTTAAATAACTTCTTAGTGTTCAATTATTGAAATGATACAACTATCATATCACATTTTTTTTTTTTTTAACAATTTTAGCAGTCTCAAACTACATAAAACATTTTTTTATATTATAAAAAAAAAAAGGATTTATATGTAATCAAAGTGTACAAAAATTGTTTAAAAAAAATTACAGTGAAAAGATAATAGCATCAAAAGTTATAAGAGTTTTTATTTAGATCTGCTCCATAAGGTATATAAAGAGGTTTCACAAAAAAAAAATTACAATTTTTTAACACAATTAAAATGAAAAATGATTAAATACCATTTTTATTTTTATTATTGATAAGTAGTTTATTTAATTACTATTACAGTTTTTTTCTTGTAGACATCTTATTGCAAATTTGTTTTTAATTACTACACAAATATTGAATCTTTTTTTTTGTTTTTTTATTATTTTTTTTTTTTTTTTATTAAGAAAATATTACAATCTGTATACATAATACAATAAGTAAAAATGACTGAACAATGTGTTACAACGCATGAATATCGTGCATGAAGAAGGAGCCCATTGACACCACTTCAAAATAAAAGAATAATAATTAAAATTGTGAAACTAAATTTGTGCTAAAATGAGTTAGAGAAGGTCTCTAGCCCAGTTTCTTTTGAGTCGACGTAATGGGTTAATAGGGTTAGAGGGATTATGGAGATTAGATATTAGAGGGTTAGGATGGTTTTGTGTGTCACTGTGGAATTTTTTAAAATAGCAAGAAGCAAGTTCAGGAAGTGTTAGAATTTTTAGGTCTTTGTGGAGAGTTTGGTTACTAACATACCACGGTGCTCCTGTTATAATTCTTAGGTTAATTGATTGAAAGGATTGAAGGATAGAGATATTTGATTTTTTCGCGGATCCCCAAATTTGAATACCGTAGGTCATGGCTGGGCGTATGATTTGTTTGTATATTAGTAGTTTTATATTAAGTGGCATATTAGAACGGAGAAGATGTCTCAGAGAATGGAGACGTAGGTTTAATGATTTTCGTTTGTTTTTTATGTGGTAGGCCCAATTTAGTTTTTTGTCTAAATGGATGCCTAAATATTTAGTGTAATCATGTTGAGGAATTATGTTGTTATTTATCGATAAAGGAGGGCCATTGGTGGAACGGAGAGTAAATGATACGTGGGAGGATTTTCCTTCATTAATTTTTATTCTCCATAATTTGAACCAAGTTTGGAGTTTGTTGAGATGATCTTGGAGTGATTTTGTTGCAGAATTAGAGTCAGGATTGGAGGATAGTATGGCAGTGTCGTCTGCAAATGTAGCGAGATGTGTATTATTTGAGTGTGGAATGTCTGAGGTAAATATATTATAGAGGGTTGGGGCTAGGATGCTTCCTTGAGGTATACCTGCGTTAATAGAATGAATGTTGGATGTTTCGTCATCGCAACGTACGGCAAACGTGCGTTGTGATAAGAATGACTTTAACGTGAGGTATAAGGGAGCTGGAAGAAATCGAAGTTTATAAAGAAGTCCTTCAGTCCACACGCGGTCGAACGCCTGTGCGACATCAAGAAATACTCCTTCACAATGATTTTTGATTTCTAGGGATGAGGAGATGATGTCTGTTAATCTATGAATTTGGTGCAGTGTGGAGTGTTTATTTTTAAAGCCAAATTGAGTGTTTGGAATTGTTTTGTTTTCGTTTATTATAGGATATATTCTTTTTAGTATGATTTTTTCAAGGATTTTAGAAAGGGACGGGAGTAGACTAATTGGCCTGTACGAGGAAGGTAATTCAGGAGGTTTGCCAGGTTTGTGGATAAGAATTATAATTGAGTGTTTCCATGTTTGTGGTATGTATGATAATCTTAGTATAGAGTTAAAAATATAGGTGAGTTGTATTATAGCTTTTTTTGGTAGATGTTTGATGATTTTATTAGTGATTAGGTCGTGACCGGGAGACTTGTTATTTTGTAATTTTTTTATTAAAAAAAGAATTTCTGATGGGGAGGTGTGTTTAGTTGGGAGAGCCATGGGACAAGGAGTATCTAGTGATTCGGTAATACGTCTTGTGTGATCTACACTGTTTATGTAATATTGAATCTATTTATTTTTTTTAAAAAGAGACTATCTAAAATAATAGTGGGTAAAAATTATTTTGAACTAGATTAGTAAGCTTATAGTATTTAAAGTACAACCTTAAACATTATGTGAATTATAAATATATAAATGCGTCACCAAAAATGTTTTTTATAAAGTCTAAATTTATTTATTATTATTAATTGTCCATTTCAAATTATAATTATTATCTCAAAATACGTTTAATTAATTTAATCTTAATATGATGTAAATATACAATTTGATCAAAGTGACGTTCTAAATGTAAAAAAAACTATTTCAATTGAAACATTGGAAACATTGAGATAATTAATATGAAGTAATTAATGATATGCAGTTTAGTAAAACATTGCATGCAATTTATCTCATCAAACACGATAATATCAGTTGTATTCAAACCATTAAGTATAGTCTCATAATATTCTAGAGTAAATAATAATAGTACATTTATTTATGATGAAATTAAATACATAAAGAATCAGAACCGCTAACGATGAAAGTAAGAATTGAATTAAAGTTTAAATACAAATCATTAAGTTTTACTTTAGTCTTTTACTAAAAGACGAATAAACTCTGTAGTTAATAATCAATCGCCATAACCTATACTTTATGAGAGAAAGAAATAAACCGTCTAAATAGAATATAGCTGCTAAACACTCGAACGGCAAAAGATCTAACTAATCTAATAAAGATTACTAACTCTGCGAGTTATCATCTGAGTTAAGTCATACAGCTATATTTGTTCTTGTTAAAGAAAATTAAAGTTTTGATATTTATCCTTGAAGAGATAAAAAACAAATTTTAAATTCGTATTATTATAGAAATTTTTGAATCAGGTAATTTTTTCTTTACGAATGTAAAAATCTTTATAATAATATGTAGATAAAGATATTTTTTTAATCATTTCATAGATAAGCAACTTAAACTTTAAATTTCTGAATTGGAAAGCTCTATATTTAGTTTAATGATACAATAGGAAAAAAATTGATCTTATAATTATTTTATCTGATGAATCATTTTTCTGTTTTTGCATGTTTAGTAACTTTTGACTCTATTTTTATCTATTGATAATTTACCATTTAGCATACTATTTGTTTCTGGTACAATTCGATATAATCCACTATACAGAAATCTTATCATTAATAATTAAGTCTATTCTAGATATATATATTCTTATAATTAACGAAAGTTTTTTTTATCTCTGAAGGAATGAAAAAAAATGTATTTAATGACATATTATTGTTGAGTTTTTGAATTAAATAATATTTTCCTTTAAGAAAATGAAACATTTTTGGTAGTTTCTGAGAAAATGAGTGCTTTATCCTTTATTAATCACTCTATATTAAAAAAAAAAATTGTATTAAAAAAATATAAGAAGACATGTTTTTTCTAAAAAATAATAATAAACAATAATGTTTAAATCAATGATAAGATACCAGATTGCTACAACAAGGTGTATGGATAATAGATCCGACATAACATAAATTATAATGATTTTTCTTTATTTTTTTTTAGCATATCAAAAACCTGCCTTCGAGTAGGTTTATTTATTTTTTAATTTTTTTTTATTTATATTGAGGTCTATTACTGTGTATACAAATATATTTTATATTAATTTTTTTTGACAATCTAAATATCTGAAATCTTGTATTGTACCCCCTTTTTACATGATTCAATCGACTGATTCAAAAGGGATTACTTAAATTTTACTGTCTGCATTTTTAGAAAATCTAGCATTGAAAATAACTTCCAAATTTATACAACCGTTATAATGCATTATTATCAATATTGATGGTTTGATATTTCCTTGTTTTATAAAGATTAAGCTTACAAACCTTTTGGTTACTTAAAAAGTTGTCATTTGAAGTTGTCGTTCCACTGACTAATTTAAAACAATTTTGACATTTTGCTTTTATATTTTTATTGTGAATCGATTCGCATAAAAAAAGGCGACAAACATTTTTTCCCCTTATGTATGATCTTTAGTAATTAGTATTACACTATCTGCAAACATTTACTTATTAGTTTCTTTCATTTAATAAATTCTTGCATGATTTAATTTCAATATAAAGCTGAGAAAGTTTAACCATGATGTGTTTTTTTTGTATCTGTCAATGAAAATGTTCAAATCTCACTTGATCGATTTTGTTGATCTATGAGCGAAAAATTGAAAAGCCTTCTGAATTTTAAGAAAAATATCTACGCTACCGTATAAAGAATTTTTAACAAATATTTCTGAATTTTAAAACTGCTGTCATTTTTTTTATAACACTTATTCTAATGAAAGTTATATTAGCAATACTAGATAAAACAAACTATCTTTTAATAGTATTAAAAAGCATTTTATGCATTTTATAAAAAACCTAAGTAAAGGAACCCTTCAATTTAAGACCAACCATGTATCCAAAAATTATATCACGAATGTTTTACCATGTGAAATCGCCCGTCAAAATAAAAAACTATCCGAAATCTTGATTTCTAAGAGTTAACGGAAATTAAAGCTAAAAATCATATATATTTCTGTAAAAAGGACTGATTTTGAAGTTTTTTTCATAGGAATGTAACATCTAAATGATTAAAATTTAATTACATTTAAATTTTTTGTGTACTATACGATTAAAAAGAAGAAGGACGTTAAGGACAACGACTTGTCCTCTATGAGCAAACGACCACTTTAGGTAAAAAATAATTTAACTTTTGATAGTTATTAAAATTTTTTTTCAAATACGATTAAAACTTTGTATGACATTAATTTTCATTATTATCAGATATTAATCAATACTAATTTAAAAAAATTCCTCAACTCCATTGCACTTCATTTGTAAACTTAAACAATATGGTGTTATTTGCTCTCAATATAATGTCAATTTGTTCATAAAATTAAACCGCCAATCTGTAGAATGTTCACAACAGGTTGATATAAAAAAATGGATTTGTTTTCTTTTTCTTATAATATTAACACTATTTCTATTTATGACTAACTATCTTTTGTACAAATATCATAGATATAATAATCCAGCTATTATAGCATAAATATGTATAGATAATTGGTTATCATACAAAGAAGTCTATGATTTATTTTGACTAATAACTTTATCGAAAAATAAAAGGAATAATAATAAAATTATACATCTGTGTGCGTAATATTTAATTATCATTTATAATATTGACATAAAACAGAATGTTATTATTTGTATATGTATGTCACATATTATAAATATAAAAGATCACCAAAATAATGTTTCCGTCTTTAAAATACGAAATAACCAGTTAATTTAGGATTATATTTATTACATTACAGCACCCTAATGATTTAGTTTTTTCATAATATGCTATGTAAGTGTATATGATTTTGAAATATGAAATTGTAATAAATATCTCTTTGCTAATATTAACCGAGCTAAGATAAAATATTTAGGTTTCAGTAATTAAGGAAAAGATTTCTAATGTTCTCATTGTTTTGTAACAACTATACCCGTTTCTTTACTTACTGAACACCTTGTATAATATTCAACGTATGAAATTCCAGGACAAAAAAGTGGGACTACAAATTTAGTAATATAAAAATGATTTTGTTTTCATTTCACTACTAATACAGGTATTCTGAGGACGTTAATGGCTGTGTCTTTCTAAAGGAGAGTATCTTGTATTGTGTTACATAACAATGGATATTTACCCAAAGTTTCCACTGCTATTTTTCGGCGGGATCAATGTCGGTGACATCAGGATAATATATGTATGTATTTGTGTTATATACTTTATTGTGTACATAACATAAACGAATCCCACTTCTCAGTATCTTAAACGAACAGCGTGCCACTTGTACCCGTTACGTACACAACCATAGAAATAACCGCAATATTCGTTATTTCCTCTCGAGCAGTTGGTTGTTATTTCTCTGTAGGGTTTCTGAGACGGTTCAACTGTCCGACAAAGCATATATTCACAACACTATATGCTTATTTTCTGCACTAATGATAAAATAATAAAGAAATTCATAGAAATTATGTTATTAACGTTTATTTTAACATTTTTAATCTATGTGGTATTTAGTTTAGTTTATATTTAGTAGTTAATAAAAAAATTAAAACAATTCCAATTCACTTGAATTCAAATAAATACTTTGTAGCTTAAAAAAATTTAATAGTTCAAATATTTATTAAGTTAAAAGTATAACAGAAAAACTTGTATACAAAACTTTTTATATTGTACAGCGTGGGTTTGAATTTCAACTTACAGGTTGGTTAAAACAATGTTAAAAAGAAACCCTGTTAAACACAAGTAAACAGTTTAAATCGTTAAAAATTTCCCAAAAGACCAATTAAATTTTGAAATGTTTGGTTCTTTAACACGTTTTATACAATGTTTTAAACACTATATGCTAATAACGTAATAAGCGTGTCAACTAATGCTCATCAATTTAATCATTAAACTTATGAGCAATTGATTAACGTAATAACTTTCAATTATTCTTACAATTTACGATTTGTATAATAGTATATAATATATATTATATATTAGAAATCTAATATATTATATTAGATTTCTAACGAAATTTTAATCTCACTTGTGAAACATAAGAGTTCAGAAACTAATACAAGTTTAAAAATTAAACCTCATAACTATAGTGTTTTACATAAACAAAATAGATTATTATTATTAACACTATATGCAAATAGGTTATACTTGGTAAATATGAATACGAAAAGTTCTTCTTTCTTTGAAAGTATTACTCAACTAACAATTAAACTATCATAGTGGTACCACAGCCAATTTATATATACGACTGCCAAATATTTCTCATAATAATGTTTGGAATTTCAATTTTTAATTAATTGCATATATATTTATATCAAATGAATATCAAAGAAACTCAAAATTCTCCAAGAAAAACTTAAAAATGGTGCTGGTTATTTTGAGGAAAAATATAAATTTAGATACATTAATTATTTAATTAACTAAAGAACTTCCTCTAAATTTGTGAATTTTTAAATACTCACCAGACTAAGCATGTTTTAAATTGGCAGTTATATAAGAATTCAATATGATTGATGAACACATTGTGACCTCGAGAAAAATAACAAAAACAATAGTAATACTAGAACATAGCAAAACGATACATCGTTCAAATTAGATATTTTTACGAAGCCATGATTTTTTCGTTCATCCAAAAATCAACACTAGTTATACTTTCATAGTTTGACTATCCTGATTGGATGGCGAAAAGTAACAAGATAAACGCATAGAGTGTCCATATCGTAGTAGAAGTCCGAGTGGAATTGATAGAAAAGTGTCATTTTCAGTCCCTTATGCACATGATTCAATCAATCAAAGTCACTTTTTGAAAAGATAATTTATTTTACCGCAATAATGATCATGTAGGCGAACAAGTGTCAAATTTATATTGAACAGTGCACCTCATATTGTAGTTTCTATTTTATAGTTCGTTATTGTCATTAAAATAAGTGTATTGCTATGAAATCGTATGTCAAAATTATTTTTGTGTCTAAAAAATCTACATTAACAATTTGCGTTAATTAGTATTATATTTGCTACACAACTAATATATTTAAATTGGGTACAACAAGTAGTAGTATATCTTTTGGTAGGAAATTATAAAAGAAGTGGACTATTAAGTAGATAGTAAAGATATTGAAGTATCGTATGCGTTATTTGAATGTATTTGAGAAGCTTTGACATGAATTTTCATTAATCTAACTTATCTCACGTTGTATACTACATTTTTAAACAAACTCTGTTTATTTATTTTTTAAAAATAATGTTTTAAATTCAATTGAAAACACGTCCAGTAACTAATCGCATGTTATGTTTGTGTGTATTCAATCAGATTATTTACTCAAGTTTTGAAATTAAACTTTGTTTTTTTTATGTAATTAAATTAATGAATTATGGAGAAATTAATATTTTAATAATGTATCAATAACTAAAAAGTTTAAATACCTAGAATTATAAATGACAAATTTAAAAAGCATTAATAACCAAATTGGTACCCTATAAACTACTAAAGCTTATCTCAAATAGTTGTTGTAAATGTAATTTCTGATTGAGTCCTAAAACAAATAAAATTTAACTATTTTTATATCCTTAGGACAAAGAGGTTCTACTTGGTCACGTTTTAATAAAGAATGAGAATAATATTAGACATTGATTTACAATGGGGTTGGTTTATAGAGACTTGATGTACAAGTTAGTATAGTTCAGTTGACTAAATATGCTATGTAAGATGCTAGTAATTTGAATACGACCATTATGTCAAATAAAAGCCTTGAAAAAATATATCTATTATGGTTTGAGTTCTATAAAATTAATGTATTTATTTAAAAATGCAACATAATTTCAATGTATATGTTAATTTTGTTATTAATGTATAACAAACCAAATTTGGATTACTTTTATAAATCATGCTTATAAAAAACTTATGATTAAATTTGATAAGTTAAGAATTAATTCCACGTCTTCCATTATAAATCTGTGACAGATTTTTATACGTAAAAGATTCTAAACACTATATTTTTATTATAAGTATAGCTTTTATAATATACCCTTGTTGTTTTATCTTTGTTGAATAAGTGTTGTTTTTTTGAGAGAGTAAATTTAATTGATCAACACCAGTATTTCTTAAAGCTTTCTATGGTATGTCCAAAAAAAAAAATTTAAAAATATTTATATTTATATAATAATGTTACCAAGGCGGTATTGTGGTAGCCTAGTGTTTCCGGGCACTGATTCTTTGAAAAGATGCGGCACAATAATCACCAAGATAAAAATTAAGCACTAAAATATATCTCCTTATATAAAATACTTATATAAAATATATAAGTTTCTCTTCGTTGTCTGTTGGCGAAATGTTTTTTAAAACAATATTGACATTTTGCTTTTATATTTTTATTGTGAATCGATTCGCATAAAAAAAGGTGCCAAACATTTTTTCCCCTTATGTATGATCTTTAGTAATTAGTATTACACTATCTGCAAACATATTTATATAGAATATTGACCATTAAATGAATATTTAATGCCAGGTTTACTGTTAAAATAAAATAATTTAAAAAAAAATTTTGTTGTTTAAAATATTATTTGATATTTATTTCCATGATAAGAAGAATTGAAAAACGACCCAGAAAGTAAGAATATTGGGTAATATTGCAGATTTTGTATATTTTTTAATTACTGAAACAAAACTAGTTTCAATAGGAAAACATGGGTTTTTATTTTAGGTAATAGTTTGCCAAAATTTTTAAGCAAAATGATACAGAGAATATTATTATTTGATATGATATTTGATGATCAGTAAAAAGGGTCAAAATATTTTGAAAAATTAAGGGGGCCCAAAATGATTATTGCCTCTCCGTGTATTGATATTTAATGCGCCCTTGAGTATAATTTAAAATAAACTTTTTTTTAACGTTATCGAAGTAACAGATTTAAATAATATACACATAAATATAAAGAGTCCATTAATTAAAGGTTGCAAAACAACTGAGTTTTTATTTTATAAAATTACTAATCATGTCACTCGAATTTAAAGTTATTAAAACTCTTATAATACACGAATAAAAATCAATAACTGGTTATATTTTTCTGACATAAAAAATAAAGATAATTTTTACACAAATATAATTTTTATTTTAAATGATGGATTTGTTAGTCTTAGAAATTTTTATCTTTGTTTTCTTCTTTTAAAATAGAATACAATATCATAAATGTACAGCGTTTTATTATGAATTTTATGAGTAAGCATCCTAAAAACTTTTAGCCCTACGTTCAATGTCCAAACAATATAACATTCTCAAACACACTGAGTGGTAGATTTCAAATTGATATGTATACGTTTTTACTTAAGCCACTGCACGTATTTGAGATGTTTCCGGAATACTAAGGACATGTTTCGAAAGAATAGCTGATAAAATTCCAAATGAACGCAATAGTTCAAAACCATTATACCAAATTGTTTTTTTTTTTTGTTAGTGAAAATTGCTAGAATAATATTGTTAATATCATAACCATTTATTAGGCTAATTAATATTAACACAATAATTGGTGACAAATAATTGTAATTTTAACTCAATAATTACCTATTGGAATTAGGTATTTATTATAATTGTAATCAAACAAATTACCTAAGTTGGAATTTTTCAGTAGTATATTAATAACAATAAGCATTATTATTAAAGGATCAGCAAATTATTTATTTGAATAGTAGTTTAGTACAAGCGAAATAGCTGATTTTACTTTTCCTTTAATAACTTATTACCTTAATAAAATCTTATATTTTAAAAAAGAATTCAAATAAAATAAAAAATATTTTATTTTTATTACTAAGCCGCAAATATTATTCTTTAGTTTCGTTAATATAATATGACTCTTTTCAAAAATTCTTTTGTTGTACTGAAATTCATTATAAAAATAAAGGAATATGAGTATTTTTTTTTATACTTATACTAAAATTAATACAAAAAAAAAAATAAAGAAATGTTATTGATAGAAAGCTATTAATTTGAAAATCTTATATTTATCACGAAAATATAATAAAATGAAAGAAATGTTAAAATTGTTGTTGTTGTTGTTTTCACTTTGTTTTTGTTAATAATCCTTAGATTAGTTTATTGTAGATTTTCATGTTACTCCATCGTGACTCAGTTCTTTCAGGTACTTGTAATTACTTTTATTCATATCTTTTATCATCTGCGTTATATACTCTGCTTTTCATATATTTTCAACGTCTTCTTCCATAACTCCTTCAATTATTGCTTTTAGGAGGCTTTTATGTCATAATTGTATCCTATCATCTTATTTCTTTTGAATTCAATATTTCTTATAACTGTTATTTTCCCTTTCTTTTATCTAATACCTCATTATTTGTTATCCTCTTAGTCAAAAGTATTTTCCTGGACCATTACACGCAAACGGTTCCATTTTTTTTTTTTCATTGAAATTATAGATAAGTTTTCAAATCCCGAGAACGTTATAATTCATATATAACTTTTTAAGAAATTTTAGACTGATAATATTAATAGTGGTATGTGGCTTTTATTTTAGAATATTCTTTTTGTCTGTGATATACTGCAGATTATATTATTTTACAACGGTCATCTTTTGTTATATTGTTTCTTAGGTATATAAACTGTAATAATTTACAAGTACAACATTTTTACTTGTTGTATTTTTATATTATCTATCTTAATGTTAATTCGGCTAATATTATAAATACCATTATCATTGATTTCTTTTGGTTCAATTGCATTCCTTAACTACATTATTGTATTCTATCTAATACTATTAGGCTATTTTATAGATCATCGTTTACCACGCAGAATACCATAATGTTATTGTAATTATTAAAATAAAACAAAATTGCAATAAAAAATTATTGTTAAAACAACTATCTTATTTTAACGAACATATTATTGAGTATAATTTAAAAGCTATAAAGAAAACTTATAGCAATTATTGAAAACTTTTGTTTTCAAGCATACTATATTTGGCTTATAGTTATGAATTCTTTTTTTAGGATGTGAACGAATTTCTTAAAATGATACCATAAATTATTTTTGGTCTTGAAGTATAAATGTTAAAACAAATTAATATTCAAATTTTCTTTAGTTATTTGAAATTATTTTATTTTTTAAATATATATATATATATATATTTCTATGGATATTATATTTCAGTAAATTTAATTTTACTGTAAAAGACAAATCAAAAAGTTCTTGTATAATATCAAATAATATAATAATAAAATAATGATTGAAAAATAAAAATAAAAATTGAGGTGGAACTTGTATTGGAAATTATACTACAGCACTTCAATTGAAACCATTAAAAACCAAAAAAAAAAAAATGTAAACGATGCTAAATCAAATAATGATTTAGAAAGCTCTCCCAAAAGCATACTATAATATATTTTTAAAATTATATTCAATATGAAAATATTATGGGAAATTTCGTTATTTTTTAATTTGTTAGTTTTTTCAAATAATACCTCTTGATAGCAATATAAGTAACACATTATTCTGGTTCATTTTAAACTATAAACGTTTTTTTATTTTAATATTATCATGGTTAATTTTTTTT
Source organism: Daktulosphaira vitifoliae (assembly GCF_025091365.1). NCBI lineage: Eukaryota > Metazoa > Arthropoda > Insecta > Hemiptera > Phylloxeridae > Daktulosphaira > Daktulosphaira vitifoliae. The sequence continues at coordinate 20,022,768 of NW_026099572.1, read as the reverse complement.
TTTTGAAAATATTATCTATAAACATATGAATTTTTGAACATAAAATTGCACACAAATTTACCAAATTTATAATGTTAATAAAAATTAATAATAATTTGTAATTGAAAAAAATAATTATTATAAATTTGCTCATATTATAAAAATTGGTTAATAATTAAAACTCTGAGTTGCATTTTAGGAACTGAATGAAATTAAATATGAAAACATGTATAACAATTTATACAAGTAACTAGCTGAATAAATCAAAATGGAAATTGATAATCAGGTTGCTATAAAGCTACGTATTTGTACACAATGTTGTAAATCGGCTAAATAAATTATAAATTTGTTTACCTTAGTCGATGCAGGAATTCGGAATAATTCGGCTTTTTCTCCCCGGGGCAACAATAACAAAAAAAAAACCTTTTACTTTTCTTTATTTATACTAGATTACTTCATCCGAAAACAAATGATAAAGCTGTTATTTCTCTTTGTCGTTCCGAATATTATGTAATTTTTACAATAAAAAGTTATTTGTTGTTGAAAGGTTTCCATCAATTCAAATAGGATAATACATAATATTTGAATAATATATCAAACAACTCTAATTACATAATTTCATGTGAAAGTAATTTTTTTTATAACAGTTTACAGTAAAATTATGAAAATTTTCAACTTCGAAATTCTATTTTAGTTTAGTGAATATAAAACATTAATAATTAATATAAACCGTTGTAGAAAGTTGGTTGGAGTTATCACTCCAAAGAGTGAAAATTAAATTATCATACGGTCTCATCAAATAATGTGTAATTTATCTTCTGCGCAAATTTTTGTCGTTCCTAAATGAGTAATTTTACAATGAAAAAATTGAATAATTCTGACCTAGTTTTTTTAATCAATAAGCTATTTGATAACAAAAACAGGAAGAAAAAACTTATTGTAATAATATTATTCAATATTACAATCTATTGATAAATAAAATCGCAAGTAAATTCATAAACGAATTAGATATAATTGTAATTTTATTCAGAAAAAAAAACAAATATATTCTCCGCGTCCTAAATAAAATCTGTGTTTAGCTAAATATTGCATGTTAGATCATCCATGGTTAATCTAACAATCTTTACATTACGGTACTCAAATAATTTCTAATAAAAATTTCTAATTTTTCACTAATATCATAAACTCAGAACGAGTACACCAGTAAAAATGTACATTATTTCAGAAACAATATGTCAATTTCTAAGAAAGAACATTATTATTATTATATCTTGAGTTATTTTTTATACTTCTGTAAGAGAATAAACTTGTTTACATGTAACTATGTACAGAATTGATATATTTGTGTGGATTCTTGAAAAGTTATTTATTTTAAGAAAACTAAACCAGAAATATTTACCCTCTTTTCATTTACCTTCTTGTCAAGTGTACATCATACACAAAATGGTTTGTAAATTTTTCATACACAAAAGCAACCACTACGTCATAATATTGAGTTTATTATTTAAGCTTGCAGGTTCTAGGCTAACATGTGAAAACAAAATCAGTACGATTGGAATTAAAAAAAGTAAAGGGAATGTTTAGGAGAAAGAATGAGTACAAAGGATTTGTAAACTACCAATCGATAATAACTCTTGGGTAAGCTGTAGAATTAGACTCTAAATTGAGCTCACACAAATTTTTTTTTTTACCTTATCGTTTATTATTCACATTTAGAGGCACTGTCTCAATATCGAAGAACCAGGACCACGTCATTATCCAATTGATTATTATCTGTTCAAAAATATTGTTCTCAATGAATTAAAATTTACGGTTTTCTGTAGAAAACAATTTTGTTTTTTATATTTTTAAAATAGTATAACTTTTAAAGTTTTATAGAGAGGCCTTCAATTATTTTTTTATAAACACTTGTTATAACAATCTTTAATACAAATTATATTTGTCAAATATATATACATATATATATTTAGTTATATTAATTTTTTATTAGTTCCTTGAAGTATATTTCAAAATAAAGATATAATTACACTTAAAATAACAATAGTGTCACTTAATACTAAAGTGTGGCTAATCGCAAATAAATTTTTAACCATCGATATAGCAATGTAAACATTACTATCACGAACTAGTACATGAGTTAAATATAACAATCAATAAACATTAGACACTTATTGGAAGTGTTCTTAAACTAAATACAAAAGCATTGAACTTTTTTTTTTTTTTTTACTATCGAAATCTAATTAAGATTCAATATATACATAGAGTTTTATACTATTGTAGCAACAGCGAAAAACGAAGTTAGCCTTTTTCTTCGAGTTAGTTCACATCACTGAACTTTTCTATACTTTTGGTAAATGAATAGATCTCAAAAGTATGTAAAAAAGGACGATGAACAAAATGATAAAAAATTGAAATAGACTAAAAGTTTATTTATGATATGCTGTAGGGTACTTTGATGCTTATATGCCCTTGTACATTTATCTGAAATACCATACTATTAATGTACACTCTAAAATTTCAAAATATTTTGAAAGTTACAATGGTAAAAAATAAAGAGTATAATGTGGCGTATTATCATATTCAGTCATCACTGAAACACTGATGTCCAGCTGAGCTGATGGTCGAATTAGTCACCGTGCGGGAACATTAGCAGTGCCCCACTCCTTGCCCCTTGTCATACCTATCTTTAAGTCATTTGAAGGGGGTTAGCCTGCTGATGATGTGTCATATTCCAATTTTTTTAAAATGGGAGTTTCATTATTTTGTTATTAAACATTTTATTTAGAAGTATTGCAGCCTTTGTTATAATTTTAATTATTAAATTTTTAATTGTACATTGAATTAATATTTATTATATTTTTATTTTGCAAGTTGTTTTACTCAAATTTTTCCTCTAAAATAATTATGGATGATATTTGTTGGCTGCAATCCAACGTAATAAATTCTAAAAGTATACGAAGTTTCCATTTATACATTATTTTTCTAAATGTTTTTTATAAGTACTTAAATAATAAATTAAATAATCATACATTAGCAGATAACTTTTTGTATTTTTGAAAAATAAAAGGAAAACATTAAGTTGATATTAAGTGTCACTTTTTTTGTCATTTGGAGGGCAAAATTATTTTTAAGTAGCTATAATTTATTGGTACTTTATTCCTATTATCAGAATATTTTTTACAAATTAAAAATGTTTACTTTAGACTAAAGTTACCTCATATGCGTCTGAATATTTTAGTTATAAATTTACTAAATTAATGATTATATTATCTATAGTTATAGCAATAACTAGAGTTTTTATTCTTTCGAGTTATTTATATAAAAATGCAACAAAAAAGGGAATTCACCTTTAAAAATTTTAATTGAAAAATACATCTGTAAAGTGTATTTCTGCAATTTTTAAGTATTTTATCTAAAACAATTCTTCCGAGTATATCTTATGACGCACAAGTTGTAATAATTACAACGTTACTAATTACTAGTAACCTGCAAGTCGGTCAACAAGGTTTTCACAACACTTGTCCTTCATAATATATTTTTACAGTGCATAGCTTTTTATGACCATCTAATATAACGTTTAAAACTATTTATCACGCATAACAATCATTAATGGAGTTCAAATACAATATGTGATATCGAAGTTCTTCACATCATAAATGTTTTCCGACTAAATCAGTTGCATTAAAAAAATGTTGATTGATGATTCTTGGCAAATTTTGCAATACTTTAAGTGTCCCGACAACGCTCTATCATAGCCTTTTCATCACGAAAATTTTTTACTGTTACTATACAACATATTCGTATATTCTTTCCTGAACATCTGTCTTCTACTTCTTCAAAAAAAAAAAAACAAAAATAGGTCTAAGCAAGATAGAGAGGGATTTTCGTAAGTATTGAAAAGTTGCCAATAGATTTGTGCGGATACGTGTTTTTATACTAAGGATGTTGATTGTCAATAGTCTGTGATTAATGATACAGTAACAGTAATTCTTTATTAGAAAAATATGTTTAAGTATTGAACTAAAATAAAACAGTTTGAATAGAATGAAATGGTTTGAAAACCTTGACTGCAAAATTTCGTAGTTTATTTAATGATGAACTTGTTTCTTTTAATGATACTAGAAAAGGGTGTCTAAGTTTTTATATTTATATCTCCATTATTGTCATCATATGTTAACAAAATTGTTATAAGTTATATTATCGTAAAAAAAAGTTCCAGATTACTGGTGGTCCGAGGCAAATACCAATTTTGAAAACAAATGAATATTGTTCAAAGAGTTAATTTTTTCATTCCGTCAACCATTACTAAAATTGTCAAAATATGTTAGGTTTATGTTAATTTTTTGAGCAATCTAAAACCATCAAATCATAGATAGTATACTTAAAAAAAAACATTAAATAATGACTACGACAGATTTTTTGTCATCTCTGTCAACTGCTTCAGTTGATATTTTTTTTTTTTTGATATTGTTCAAGACGTGTATTTAACATACACTCATATAATAATGTTTGGTTTACACCAAATAAAACTGAACTAAACTAAAATTTCAATTTTATTTTAGTTTTACTAGTTGTATGTAGTCAATAGTTAACACAAAATAAAATTTTTTATTACTCCCGATCAAAATTTAGTTAATAACATAAATTGTATATTTTAAACTAATATTATATTAAACTTATCATAAGTTGTTGGTTTGTTCATTATATATTTTTACTTCAAATTATATTGAATTCGAATATATTAAAATATTTTTTTTTCTTCAAATTACGGAGATATTTTGAAGGGACAGACAATTATCTATGTACTATCAAATGACGAATTATCGAGACTAAATATATTTAACTAAAAAAAGCTAAAAATAATAGTGGGGAAATAATTTTTATTCTGCAGTCATTCAGTGTGTTAGATGAATAAACAACCTTGTATAGTATAAGTTTGTAATCACAAAACTCGAGTTTTCAAAATTATTTTCTATTTCATTTATAAAAATAATTCCATTTGATATTTGATATTTATTAAAAAATTATCTAGAAAACTTATAATGATATTTATATTTTATTTCATTATTTATCGTTATCTTAGATAATTTTAGAATGTTGCCGCCCTAAATAAATTTAAAAGTAGAATAAAAATACTACTTTCTAAAAAATCAAATTTATTATGAAATAAATTTGTGACTATTTAATCATATTATTATCTAAATTAGAATGTTTTCACATTTAAAAATTTATACTTTGCCATTTTTGTCAAAAAATTAAAATTTATAAATTCATAAATATTTCGACAGTTGGAAATATGAAATAAAATGTCTGCCCGAAAATAAAAATAAATGATTTAATAATAAATCAATTGTATTAGGTTTCTGAAATGTCCATCTACTTGTTAAAATATGTAGTTGAGAATGTATTTTTTATTGACCATACATAAATGTTGTTGATAATGTTAAGAAGTAAATTTATAGTAAAAACATTTAAATTTTTTCGTTATTTTCATTGTTCGCATAATATTTCTTAACTAAAACTAAGATTGAAAGTTGTAAACCATTTGAACTCCACGCGCATACAAACTTTTACAGTAGTATTAAACAAGAAGACTTAAAGTTCTGAATAATTTATTACCAATAACTATTATTAGACAACTCACTGACATTCTGGTTTAAAAGACTGAATTTAAATTGATCTAAAAAGTTTATTCTTTAAAACAAACTAACAAATTGCCACGTAAAAAAATTGAATTGGCCTAAGGCTATTTCAAATGGTATTTTATTAAAAAGTATGAAATTATTATATTTTTTTCTAAAGATATTTTTAAAAGATAATTAAAATTTACAAAAAGAAAAAAAAATGAATAACTTTAAAAAGTGCATTTCTTAAAAGCTATTATCCTGATAATATATTATAGATTTAAAAAAAAAAATCAAGTTTGACATTTTAGTAGCGGTTAATATAGATATTTACTATGATATTACCGTTTTTGGAATACTCAATGGAAAGCCTTTCCTTAAAATTGAGTTTCGAAACATTTTATTTATTACTATTATCACAATGTTTGTGCTTCCAATATTATTAGTTATTTTAATAGTTAAAGGGTAAACCATTGTTGAGTTTAGATAAACATAAGAGGTATTGGATGTTGACTTTTATAGAACTTTTTTATTTCTCTCTATAATATAGAATTGGATGAGAATTGATTATACAATACTGCCATCCAATGTTTATTATTTATAGACACGAGAAACTTAAATGAAAAATGAGTCACCGAACGTTAACTTCATCCGAAAAACACTTCCGTCATTAGTCGTTTTGTCTACATCATTTACTCAAAGCCACGCAGGATTTTGATTAATTTCAAAAGGGGTTTAGAGAGATTTAAAAGGATACTGTCATTTTGACGCCAGAGAAGGAAAAGCCCAACCGTGATGTGATTTATGCGTTTAATTAGATAAATCAATATAGGAACGTCCGATCGACTAACACATTATACGTCTAACTGCTGCTGAACAGGCATTCAATTTATCATAAAACTCCGTGAGTTCATAAATAGTAAATGAAGAAACTGTCATATAGATAGTAATGCGATTTTATTGTCTTTTGACTGCTAATGTGAATTACTATAACCCAACACGCGCTTTTAAATATATAACTCGTGACGCGTTTTCATTAAAATAAAATGTAAAAAATCGATGGTTTTCATAATAAATATTATTATAAAAGCAAGCTGTTAAATTCAATCTGGGGCAATATCATCAGTGAGCGAACTTTAACAGTGACCGAAAATCACTGAGTTTGTACTAAATCACTAAAAAATTGTCTAATCTGATTGCAATTAGTTGTAATAGAATTTTAAACAAATAAAACATCTAAAATAAGTCCTACTGAATATCACAGTTTTTAATACAATATCCTTAAATGTTCATTCACTGTAAAATTCAATTATTCAGCATTTAATAATGAATTAAAATTTTTGTCTTAGTTAATTATAAATATTTTTACATTAATATTATATAGAATTTTCCAGAGAAATAATATTTATTAATATTACGAAGGTTACATCAAAATGTAAATCAATAAAAAAAACGTTTAAAGTCGAAAAACTCTTCAAAACTGTTCATTCATTAATAAAATCGACCTATATGGAAAATAAAAAAATGTTTATTGTTTTTGCATCGTTTAAATTACTCGAACCTCTCAACGCTGTTGAAAAAATGGTAGTCGTTACATAAGTTACAAAGTATGAATCGAGGAAATTTCTTCTTTTTTTTTTTAAAAATAAAGTTATTTACTCTTTATACATACTTAATATTATTAAATGTTTACAGGTTGTAAAATGAACGTTCACCGAGACGTGTCTTCATGTAAAAATTGAAAAATTTCCTAAGAAAATAAATTTGCTCGCAACAGCACAGCCGAATCAGTTTGCACTGAGCAGCGAGACGGATATGACGATCGAACCCGAAATAAATGATTGGTGAAGCTGCACGCTCATTATGCGATCCATGCCACGACGGCTTATATTACGGTGGTGTCCGTCCTGCAAAGGGTACCTGATACCAAGCCATGCGGCTGGTTCAGAGTATCGCGGGTCGACGTGAGTCCGGGGACACTCAGCCGGCCACTTCTACAAGCAGTACACGTTTGCTGTACCATGGCCAGTCAGCGGACCTTGAACAGATCAGCATCGTATCGTCTAACGCCACTCCATCGCAAGTGACCTACGGTTCGGGTGTAGCCACAGCCAACGGTCCTCGCATCGTTCCAGGTAATTTCATCAACAGTTCGTTTAGAAAATCTGTGTCGGGTGTGTTCGTGTGTTAAATACATATTTCTAATGACACTAAATCAAAACGGTTATACTGTGTCGTTTTTACAAAAATCCAATTTATCGAATAATTTCGACTTTCAGAAAGTTATCTTTGCACTTTCTTATTCTATAATCAACAAACGACAATAACGTGGGTTTTTAAAAAATATGTAATTGTATTTTGCGAGTTTGATAAAACAGCCGGGCTCAGTACATAACAATATTATATTCCAATTAATTTGATTTTAATGACATATTTCTTCATATGATAACAAGAAATACTTATTTTCTGAACGATGATTTTGAAAATAAATTATTATGTTACTTGCATGTTACTTTTTATCGTACAAAATACATATGATTATATACCTTTTGGTATTTTAAACACAGACATAATTTTGCATCGCAAATAAGAAGAATAAAATTTTCAATTAGACATTTCCAACAAAATGTAAACGAATGCAAGACTTGAACATTTTAAATTTTAATGATACGTTTAATAGTTTTTATATTGAAATAAATCTAAAAAATACTTAAAAATTACTATACAATAGGTAACTTTTGTAGTGGATTTTCCATTTGTTCTAACAAACCATCTCACATTATCAGCAATAGTAAAATGGCCTCTCCGAAAATATAACTTGAACCTGCCATTATCTGTGTAAATAATAGTTTTCTTTCGACATTTTTTTTAAATAAAATATTCACCCAAATACTAATTAAGTATTTATAAACAATCACAGATCAAATAACGTATTTAATGTGTTATGCCTTACTGTATAGTATTAATTGTGGATGATCAGGGATACAGTTAATTTCAATTTTCAAAGATAATAAATTATGAATAAAGAAAACGGAATAAAGTTCGTATACAGTATAAATATAAAACGATGGTAGCAGAAGGTTATTAAGACTTTACAGCCGAATAAGTACAACCACCGCCCTCTCATTCTAATCTGATTATATCAGACAATTTCTACGAAGCTTCCGCCTCACCAACGATTGGACTTTTAATGGCACTTTTAATTTATCTTATGCATAATACAGCACATGTCTGTTTAAATGCATTATATATTTATATGTGACCTTCGATTGCGAGCAAAAGCACATAAAACGCCGACAAAATGATTTCGTATAATTTACTTTTATTTCACGTAAAAATTTATAATTATTATTATACATTTAAATTATTTAAATCTATTCGATCAATAAAAACATAAATAGGATTCCACTTCCGTTAAGTTTAGTCAAATTGATTTAATTAAGCCATTTTCAAAAAAGAGATTGCGCCATTTTTCATAACAAATCTTTTTAATTAATGTAAACATTAAAAATGAAACTTACTCCGACCATTAGTTATACTTGTTCTTGATTTTATTTCCTCTGTCGTATTGCATAAAATATTTAACATAATAAATTACACCTAAAGTTTTGTGGATTTTATTGCAAGTACGATAAAAGCAATGTTTTGGGGTTTTTTATTTTTGGAACTATATCTCAAATGTCCTGAGTAAAACCAACCCAGAAATATGATCTTCGCGGTTGTTGTACAGTAACCGTTTTGTCTATTGCCCCGCGAACAGACAACTGCAAGTCGTATATCGTTTCATCAGCTTAATGCGAGAAGTTTATTAAAATTTATGATAGCGTGATACGTATACAGTTAGATATCTTTTATTGCCATTTACATAATAAAATTGTGCAACTTATATCATTCTACTTCGCTCTACATAAACAGTTATCACGTTTATTACTTTTATCGAAAAAATTACTGTCTTTTATTTTAAATAGCTCATTCTTAAGTACCTAATATAACACTCGGAAGTAAAAAGTAGTTAATATAAATTAACAAAACTTTTTTTATTTACTTTATAGTTACATTGTTGTTTATCCTTAATAAGAACTACTTTTATTTGCCTTGATGTAATTTTTAGTTTATGGTTTTGTAAACTTAATGAAATTATTTTAACTTTTGAGTGCTAAGTAAAATACAATTTATGATTACATATAAACTACTTTTACTTTTCGTTGGTAAATTTTAAAATTTTTCACAAAAAATAAACAAATTGTTTAAGTTAAATAGAAAAAATTCATCAATACTAAATTAATTCAAAAGTATACCATATTCACTATTATTTAATAAAATTTAAACATGACATTAAATTTCATAGATCAACATAAGATGATTAAAATCATCAAAATGATTTCTTATAATTTAACAAGTTATTAAAACAATAATACATTTTAAAAATTAATTTTTTTATACAAAATAGATAGGATTGTTTTAATTCCCGAAAGGAAGGTCCGGATCCTCGTACCCATCCCAGATATGGCCTTGAGTAAATCAGCCAAAATATTTAGTGATTATACCTGTGCATATCATGTTATATATTTTAACTATCTAATACATAATATAATTCCATACTTGTAATATTATTAACTAAATATGGAATCTCCATAGCATATATATTATGAATTGTTTATCTATGATGAATATACTTTTATGATATTTACAGTTTTCATTTTGCAAGTCTTATAATACATCAACAAGTATTTAGTTAATTTTATACAAATTGTCAAAAAAAAAAAAATCTCATAATATACTTTTTTTTCTATTATTTATAAGACAATTACAATTTATACATCTTCTGTACAATAAGCAATTATTATAACAGATTTATTTACTATGACATGAATGATAGTATTGAATAAAAACACCCAGCGGAGACACCCGACAGCTTATTACATTGAATTAGTTTTTATTATACATATTTTTTTTCATTACTATTATTAAGTTTTCAAAAGATCTCTTGCCCAGCTACGATTTAACCATCTGAGAGGATTTTCAGGAAAGTTGCTTTACAAATGAGTTGTGGTATTTTAGTTTAGAGTGGAAAGAAAGGTAAATGGATTTTGCTAGTTGGTTGACGATTGGAATTCTCAGGTCTTTGTGGATGTTGTTGTTTGTGATATACCATGAAGCAGAAATTATTTGGCGTAGACATGTGGATTAAAACGCCTGAATAGTTTTTAGGTTAGAGAGCTTAGTCGATTCCTAGATTTGTAAGCTATAATATTATGATATTATTATAGCTTTGTAAAGAGTTAGCCTATTGTTTAAAGACAGTTTAGTTCGTAAGAGGGGACGGAAAAGATGAAGCTGAGAGTTAACAGTTTTACGTTTTTTAGTTGTAATATATGACTACTAAATATATTTCTTATGTAATACTAACCCAAAGTACTTTACTTCATTAGCGTTGGGAATTATTTTATCATTGAAAGAAATAGAAAGTCAATCACCCTGTTTTATGATGAAGGTAATAAAATAGGACTTTGTTTCATTTATTTTTACTTTCCATTGGGTGGACCAGCAGTGGATAATTTTGGAGTCGGTGTTAACAGCGTAAGTTCCCACGGTTGCATAATATGATTTTGGAGTATCATGACCAAAACCGAATATAGAAAAGGAGCTATATTGCTTCCTTACGAATATATTATTAAAAACAAATACATACTATTTATTTAATTTATCAATTAGTTAAATAAAGGAGCAATCTTAAAGATAATTTTAGGGGGTGTGGAATAAATTTTACTGAAGGTGATAAATTTGCCGACTAAATTACATCTATGAGTAAAAGTATTCCACAATATATTCAAAAAATACAGACCATAAATAACTTTATTAAATGTACGAAGGTTATAACACCCAACCTCTATAAAGTTATCCCTATTTAAATATATGGTAAGTTTATAAATTTTCTAAAAATATACTTAGAAGATGTAATTTTAAAAATTAACAAAATTGTTAAAGGTTTTAACTAAGTTAACTAAATTAACTTTAATTATAAGTAAAGTAATTGATTATCAAATGTAATTTTTACATACTCATTAATAAAAAATTATAAGATAGCCACAAATTTTATATTTTATATGACGATCTATTTCATTAAATTAAATTAAAAAAAGACGTTTTGTTTCCAAATATTAACAATTGTTAAATTATTATAAAAATAAATTGTTTTATTTTATTTCGTAGTTTTCTAAATATCTATATTACGTTTCTAAATAAATTATTTGAAATAGCATTATATGTTTCCATGTGATTTTTACCTAGCACATAGAAAAAATGATCTTATTTGACAGTAAATTTCCAAAAAAAAAAACCAAAAATAGCTAATTTTATGTGGCTTAAAATATTTCATTACTTACTTGTGATTTGAATATTTTTGACTGGATCGACTTAAAAATTTTTCCATCAAGCCTAATTATCCAAATGTAAACATGTAGAAAAAAAAATTACGCAGTTTGATGTTAGTGAAATTTATTTAGAAACCCTTTAAAATATTTTAAAGACTGAAATTTGTTATGTTCTTCTCTAAATTCTCCCAAAAATATAGAAATATATTTTAGTCTTAAGTTTTTTTGTTTTACCCGGATAAGTTTAAAAATATTGGAATATATTTAATATTTTATATACAAAATGTTTTACTATATATTTTTTTTAAATTAAATTTATATAACAATAAATTATGTTACAATGTAAATTATTTTAATGTATTTAAACACATAAATAATAATACTTAAAATAATAATTTTGTAAGTTTATGATATTGCTAGAAAATTTTTATTTATCCAAGAATGACTTAATAAAAGTGATTTTTTTATCATAAACAACTTAATTAATTAAAAAATAAAAATAATATTGATACTGTTTTTTTTAGTTTTTTTATTAACATGTAACTGTATGTTTTTCTACATTTATCAAGTATAAAGTATTTTTATCATCATCCCTTATACTAAGAATATACTTGATCAATTAGTTTATTATATGATAATTTAATTAAGAAAAAGTCTGGTCCATAACAAGTTTTATATCAGGATTTTAGAAATTATTGATAATCGTTAGGGTTGAGGATCGAGAATTGTTATTTTTATCACTAGACATTTTTTGGTCGCGTTTTCTTTTATGTGTGTGTCTACATATAAAAATGTTAACAACAAATGTAATTTCCAAAAGTAAATTTCTATGAGTTATAAAACAAAAATTATAAATACTAAATTTTTTCATCCATGCTTATTTTTAATGTATCATAGTTGCTTATATAGATTTTTTTTTTTTTAATATGAGAATTTTCAGTTAATACAACAATTTTTTTGTTAATTGCAACAGCTTTCATAAATAATTTAAATTAGGTGTTTGTGATAAAATGCACGTACCAAAATAAATACTAAGTAAACAACAACAGAATTACTAACAAAAGCTCTGTTTGATGCTGCGAACATTGAAATTATTGTTTTTGTGTTTCTGCCGATCAAATCTCTATCGCCGAATTTCGTTTTGCTATTAATAAAAATCGAACGAGATCACGCGTTTAGATCATTTCGGTTGAATATAAAAAAATTTAATCAAAAACCTGACAGGTATACCTTCAGAAAATATTACCTATCAATGTATTGCTTTATTGAGTCGGCTCTAGGTCTTGTGTTTCGTTTGATGTCAAATAACAAGTCATATCAAATTGATAACATGCAAGGGGAATAGGTGAGTTACTGCTCCTAAGGTTAAGTTAGGAGTTTAACAGTCTTGTGAAATTATCGCTGATTATTTTAACCTAGAAACTACCTCACAGTTAATGGACTCCCCCGTAGCAAGCAAAATCTAATCAACTGCGTGAAGACGATTAGCCGTAAAGACGTGTGAACAGGGCGGATAGTGGACGACGGTCGTAAGGAGAAAGTCCGATGGACACCATTGACGCCAACACCGCAGCGAACGGGACAAATTGGAATTTATAGCTTGCGTGCGTGTGTGTGTGAGCGACACTTAGTACACCATCGCCTCCAAGCGTAAAAAGGGCGCGTTAACCCCAAACGCGCGGGCGTGCGTATTGATCCGCAAGGTTTTTGTTCGGCCGGCAGGTCGCCGCCTCCGGCAAACGACGGATGTACACGGTTATGGTTACACAGCCTCTTGCGGAGTGGTGGCGGGCGACCGTCTCTGCAGATGCCAGACGCCAAAACGACGAACACGCATCGCTTTCGCCATGTGCGGTTTCAACAGAAGTTTAATTAATAAAACACGCACGGTAAAAATTCTGCACCATCGATACTCTGATATCATTGAATGATATTATCACATTTTTCTTGTGAATCAAAAATTGATAACATGATATGTTGTGTCAACACAAAGTGAACGTCATTTTCAAAGTCTCGAGACCTTTTAACTGTAGAATGGGCGTGCTATCATATTGATACTTATTTTTAATTTTTTTATTGAAAGATATTTTGAAAGTTAATTACAACAAGAAAAAATCTAAATCTATTTAGCAAAACGTGTGACTTTAAATAAAAGAAAGTAATATTCAATTGATTCGCAGAAAATGTCCTCGAATTGTTTAACTATATGTTTTATCCACACACTTGAATAATAATAATTTTTTTTACGTGTTTAAAATATTACAATACACGTTAAATGAATGAGACTTCAGATGTTTCTATTATGCATATTTTATAAAAATAAAAACTCATTTTTTAATATGAATAAAATAAAATACTTATTAAAATTCATTTACAGTTTAATTTCGAATATTATTTATTACTGAAACAAGTTCAGGCTAAATATAAAGTACTTTAAAAAATTTTCGACCAGTCAATTTTTAGTCACACCAAAAAGTATTTTTAATAAAAAAATTTAACTCAATTAACAATAACCCTTTCTGGCGACAAACCGTGAAGTTAGAACATTAATAGTTCCAGCGACGATAGCATTCGCCAAAGTGCATTACATTACTTCTGCCACCAACATTTCCTACTAACAGTATTATCCAAACGGATTGGTTAAATGCTTTTAAAATTATTAAAACGTATAAATGCGTATTATAATTACATTATTAGTCGGCTCTACTTCTAAGTAATTAATAGTACGACTATCCTGAAATAATTATAAGGAATAGGTTCACAAATGTTATGTTTATTGTAATTTGAATGTATAAAACAGATAAATGTACTAATTACAACATGCCGTGTTGTACATTAGCTAATAAACTATTGTTGAATATCATTACATAAGGTTACAACAAAACTAGAAAAAAAAATATCTATAGTAATATAATTTAAATGGATAGTGCAAATCATCTAAAAACAGTTTGAACATCTATGATTTCATACACACTCAACGCTTAGTTTAGTAAATATTTATAGCAAATACGTGTTGAGTAAAATATTTGTTACTTTCTTAAAACTTGCTCCAAACAAAGTGTTGAAGTAAAGTAGAGACAAAAATACATAATAAATCCATAGGCATGTCACGAAAAGCTAAAAGCAAAATTTAAACTTTTATAAATATTTTTTGGATCCAATAAAATAAATATAGTGGAATTGTGAAGTCCTATAATAAATCCTCTAGCAAGGTCATTCATAGAATTTCAACTGTGTAGGAATTAGCTCATTCACCCTCGAGAAATGTTTCATTCAAAAATGAAAAAATACTTACAGTCAACATTTAAAATGACATGATAAATCAATTTAGCAGCGTTATATTCGATTGTAAAGCTTTTTTATATATATGCATAAATTCAATTGAATTTTTAATTTATTTTCTAAAACATTTCGTGAATATTTTATAACACATGATTTACTTTGTTTATTTTTAGAACCGTTTTAAGGTGACGTTAGAAAGTTTCATTATTACGCCATCAAATATTTAAAATTTTCAGTTTCATTTTTTTTTTTTTATTAATATTATTATTTGAACTTATTTTATTTAATAAAAAAGTATGCTTATACAATAATTTAAACCACTTCAGCTCTCAATCAAATTTATATTCTAATATCTTTTTTTTCTTCTTTTTTCTCGCCTTTATTTAAACTATTTGGGGTTTGCTACCTTATCCTAAATTTCTACTTAACACGATCTCCCACATTATCTACGCACAAATTAGCCGTCCTAATACCTAATTCAATAACATCCTTTAATCTTTTTTAATTTTCCTCTACCTCATCTTCCTTTAGTATTAATTTCCATAACTGTTTTTACAGTTTCTAATTCCTCTCTACTCAACACATGGCCAAACCATCTAAGTATATTTTCTCTCGTCTTATCCACGATTGACGCTAAATTTATACTCTCTCTTATATGTTTGTTCCTTATCCTATCTTTACTAGTCACTCCACTCATCCATCTAAGCATTCATCTCTATATTCATTCTACTATATTCACTATCTGCTGTATTCTCTTGTTAAATCTTTTATACTTGACTCATAAGCTTTATACCTCTATAATTTCTACATTCCTGTATGTTTCCTTTGCCTTTAAATATTGCCATCACAATACTATTCCTCCATTCTTTTTCGCATTTTCCCTTCTATTAGGATTTTATTAAAAAAGATTTTTCAACCACTTTATACCAATACTGTCTCAAATTTTCCGTACTTCTACTGGCATTTTATCTAGCTTACCTGCTGTTTTTATTGATGTCAAAGCCTCACATATCTATTTTTCGCTAATTAAATCTATCAGTCCCTCGTTCCACGATGTCCTCTATTGTCTATCTTGGATACTACTCATTCAGAAATTTTTCAAAATAATTTTTCTTTTCATCTTTTTTTTTACATTATTATCGCTCATTGGCACTCTCTTATCATCACTTTTTATACACCTTACATTGTGATTATCTTTAGATTACTTTTCTCTTACTTTAGCAAGTCTATAAATTTCTTTTTCCCCTTCTTTTGTTCATAGCCTATTATCTATTTTCCTCAAAAATTAATTTTATGACTACAATTCTATCACTTTTTCTAGCTGCTTCTACTACTTTACTTTTCATCCCTTTATTCATTATTATCCCTACACCATTATTTGAATTGTACACTAAAACACTTATTCAACTTTGATATCATCAATAATTTAAAACTTCATTTTTTTGTCTTTTTAGCTTTTGTAAAATATTACACACTATATTTTTTAAGAAAAATAATTCCTAGTTATTATACAATGATTTCAAAAAGTAATTTCTTTTCATTTTAATTAGGATAGATGGAATTAAAAATCTCATTTAAACATTATTTTGTCGTGGAAAAATATTTTAAATGTTTTTGAATGTTATTTTATTGATAATTATTTATTTTTTTATAAGGATTCGTCACAATCTAAGAAATACATGTTCAATCATTTGTATTGCGTTGTAGACTATGATCAATACGTCTAATTAAATTAGTTTATAGTTCAGTTAATTTCTATTTTATCATAAAAAATAATGAAAAACTTGAAGTGATTACTTCAAAACGCTTAAAACGAAACCAACCTAAATTATCGTTTCTTTTTTTTTTTTTGAAAAATACATATTGTACGTGTAAAACTCATTAGTACAAAATTTGCATCTTTAAATATGTTTGCAGAAATAACACTTTTTTTATAAAACATATCATAAAATAAGGTCATATATCATCGTTTTTGGGACTTGTTAATTCTTTATTTGGTTTTAAAAGGGCTATTATATGAGCTTTTCTCCAAGTTTTGGGTAGTTTATAGGTAGATTTGATTTCATTAAATAGCTCTAGAATCCATCATTTGGTCTTAGGACCAAATTCTTTAATTTGTTCTACACATATATCGTCCAGTCCAGCGGTATTACTATTTTTAAGCATCTTGTTTGAACGGAACGCCCGGTAATGATGTGCAGGTTAGTTACTGTTCGTTTCTGGAGTACTTATATCATGCAAAAGAAAGAAGTAGGGAATGGACTGTATAAATGAGTAAATGTATTGAAAGATTATAAAACAATAAACTGTATTTTTAACATAAATCAAAATTTTTATATATGTACTAATGGGGTAGAGGGGGGGGAACTTAACACTATTGCCACACTGGCGCAAAGACAAATGAATATTAATATATGGAAAAGTAATAAGATAATGACAATTAATTAATTACTTAGCAATTACTGTAGTCTTGAAAGTTGTACAAATTAACTGATCTGGAATAGATAACCTTTCAACAAAATGGTGGATACAATTTACTAACATAAATGGGATGTGGTTAATCGCAAGGCGATGATATGGCGATGTACATGGGCAATGTTGAGTCGCAGGGCGAATTTACTATATTTGCGTACTAAGGTACACGCGAATCGCTAGGGCGATGTCTATACATAAAAAAACTATTATGCATGAAAAAGGCCTTATGGAACACATTAACAAGGGCTAAAATAGTAACAGCACCACAAACACTACGACTCAAAGGATTTTCACATCGAAATCATACATCGATCGCGTACATAATCATCTGTTATAATGAATCGCTCACACAACCGGTGGTGGTAGTGCGAGAGACGTTATCAGTCATAAAAAAAAAGATGTAGCAAAACGTCCTCTCGTAATGCGTATCCAACACATCTTTATGGTTTCGTTTAATTCTTCTATGTTGAATTGCTCTTTGAAGTGCCCATTTTCTTCATTTTCAGTCGTGTGTTTTTTCTTGGCTTTCTTGTGGTTTGTTTCCCTCTGATCTTTTCTGTTTAAGAGAAGTTTATGGGCAACTTGATCTGATGTAGTTATATTTTGTGAATTCCATTGTTTTGGATCGTTATTTAGTTTCTTCGTTAAACCCCTGCCTTTACTGTGTTTCATATCTATGCTTTCAACTAAATTTATCCAATTTGCTCTCCTTTCTTTACCTATTGCTTTTAGCAAAAAATCACTTTTATTTGTGGTTTCATATCCAAAAGGGTCCTTCTCGTAAATTTCGGTGTATGTATGCATGTGATTTGTTAGCTGTGAGGAAAGGCCCGTTATATATTCTGTTCTGTTGCTTCTTGGGATATGATTTCTCAATATTCTTTTAACGATATTAACAAAGGTCTCGTAATTTTTCTGTAGTTGGTGCAAGGTTTGTAATCTCCGAGTCCAGTTCTGTTCTAAAATCATTCCAATTAGCCTTTCTGAAATCGAACCTTCTTTTCATTGGTTCTATAGTGGATTTAATAGCAACGTTTATTGAACATACAATTGGACGATGTTGGGAGCGCGGGATTGGTTTTGCTACTGTCTTGACACACTGCTGTCAATATTTTCACTGATTATCATAAAATCTGGGTTATAACCCCTTTTCCACCTTGCACAATTAAAGGATGGAGTTAGCTTGGAGTCATGTATGATCGACAATTGGTTTCCATCTGCCTATTTTTCGACCCGTTCTCCATCGTCATTTGTATTTTCATATCCCCATTCTATGTGATGGTTGTTGAAATCGCTGATTATTATTTTTGTTCTTGAATCGTTAAAATAATCAGGATTGTGGAAAGTAAATAGAACATTTAGTAGTTTGTATAATGATTTATTATGTTTGGTTTATAAGATCCAAGCCCCATGCTGGAAAGATTAGCCGATTAGTGAGAGGATCACTTAATCGTTACCTAGGTGTACTGCGTAGAGGTTCTTTCCTTACACCCACCCGTCAAAGTAAAATTGTGTTAATATGTTATTTGATCTTAGTTGGATATCATTAATAAAATAATAAAATATAATAAGTCGGCTATGGTAATGTAGTACAAAAATTTATTTTATTTTATTTCCACTACAACCTATTTTTATATTATTCAACTGAATATTTGTCAACAAAATCTTTTTAATGTAAAACTTTGAAGTAGAAAATTAAAAATTTTGTGTTCAAAGTTATTTGTTATTTATTTTTAAAGTTGCATAAAAAGCTAGAAGCTTTATTTAATATCGTGGTATTTTTAACGTTTAACAATCTCAAATTAAATTAGTAGACTGTTAGTGAAATGTTCATACGCTTTAACATATTTATAAATTTTGTTTATTTTGTTCCTCAGCACTTTGATATTCTTTTAAATTGACAACAATTTCATAAATTATGTAAACTAATAAATGAATTACTCTGTATATATTTTAATAGGTAATTCTATCCGTAAGGAGTTTCTGAAATATTTTGCTAAATTTAACATTATTTTTTTATTTTTCAATTATAACGTTTAATAATTTGTATTAAATATTAAAAATGTGGAATAAGTCATTTTTTTTTTATATTACTTGTAAACATCAATATTTATTTTCTGATATATTACATTAGACTTATTCAAATAGAACTTAAAATATATATATATGTATATATACACATTGTAATACCGCTTTAATAACATCACACGTAATCTTTCAGGTAGATAGAAGACTGAAAAAAAATAAGCCCTCCTTACAATCCCTTCTATTTATATATAAATATTACTATGCACAGAACTTTCATATTTTATGCAACCGTCCCTGGGACACTATTTCATATATATTTCAGAACATCAATTGTATTTGTATACCGTTATTCGAAAGCTCGACATAAATATGTTTCATGTCCACGGCAGGTACTTTATATCTTATACCATCTACTGTGTCATCCTTAGGTTTTAGTTTATTTCGTTATAATAAATTTAAAATACTTTATGAAGAACAAAACGATTTTATCAATAATTATTTATAAAATAGTTTAAATGTAATTGAATTACGTTTTATCTAAGTTTTTTCCACTCGTTGTGTTACAGTACATAAAATAACTGTATGTATCATTATAAATCATAAAAACCAATATATATCCTATTTTTCATATAAATATTTGAAACTTAACAAGTTTTTTAATTGTACTAAGACTCGTTAGGAATTTTATGCTTATAATGGTATTTTAAATATTTATCAAAGTTTCACAGCTAAAAATATTTCCCGCGGACCTGCAAATTATTCTCATTTATAAAAAAAATTATAATGATTTATTCAATGAGTTTGTCGATATAAAGCAAATAGCTACTATTTTTATAGAAAACTAACATTTTTTCTACTCAAGTGTAGCAATATATATATACGTTAAAGTATAATATAATAACATTTAAATAATTAGAACAATAAATCTACACGAATTATAAAGTTTGGAGTAGTTGTTTACAGAATACTTTGGAACTAATTCTAAAAACATTGGTTAGTTTAAAGTTAATATTTTACAAGATAACAAGTTTGTATAATACATGGATAGAGAAACTAAGCCTTTTGAAATGAACAGATATTGTTGTCGGCTAAATTGTAATACACGCTTTACTCGTCAACGGTAACCTCCTTTAAGTTTTTTGAACACATGTTGAACGTTTAATTCTATACCTTACTCAGTCTTGGCAACGACTTCTCCTTTTGTTAGCTAAAATGAATTTTGTCTTTAAGATTACGTTGACTAGTGCAAAAGATAAAGACAAAATATCTTTTGTATCTCACGCAAAGCATTATTTTTTAGAAGTTTGAATATGTCCAAAAGAAGAGAATAATTTGATCTTAAATTTTAGTAATGTTTGCCTTAAAACACCTTCAGCAGAATTCTTTAAATTAGTCTACTTTTGAAATAAATTAAAAAAATGACGGGATTAAGTTTATCATTTCACCTTAGCTTTTTAAATTATTCATAAGCTTTTAAAAATAAACTTTGTATATAAATGATAATAAATGATTTTCAAACAATTTTTATCCTTATTAAATTTAACATTTTTTTTTAATACGTATTAATTTAATTTTCTATTGTAAAAAAATTTAGTTAATATTTTTTAAAAATACTGAAAATATGATCAATGGCTGCTAACACATTTCTTTAAATTGTAATATAGTCATTTTTGGTTTATTTTACCATAACTATAAGCAGGAATTATTACATATTTTGTACATAATAATATATGTTTTAATGTGGAATTCTTTGTAATGAATTATTTTTTCAATAGGTACAATAACAAGCACTGGTCGAATAGGAGAGCGTCTAAGTATATCCGGCTCGAGATTGGACACAGCAAGTCCAGTGAGATTTGGACCAAAATCCAGTGCTGAATCGCTAAGACATTCTGCTGGTCGACAAAGTTTATTGGATTTAGTAGGATGTAGATTTGGCGTTGGTCGAAAACCACCTCAAGTAAGTGTTTATTCATGTAAATACCTTACTGCCCCTGAAATGCGTTGTAAATTTAATCAGGATTTTTATTTTTCTTGTAGTAAAATGTTAAAAAATATGTTCGATTCAATATGACTTTTTTTGTGGTAGTTTTGAGTGATCCATTTTTCTTTATGATTAATCAATATTAGTCGATAATATTGTTGTATACTTAGACATCAATTTAATTATACCCTAAACTATTCACAACACGCATTGACTATTTATTATAAAGACTGTTTTATTGTATTTCAAGATTTTAATGGAGAGACTATCATAAAAGAGATTAATTACATTTTTAGATTAAATAGAAATGTTTTTATTACAACTATTAAAATGTCAATTATTAAAACCACACTTTAATGTGCTAAAATTGATAATAAAATATATAGGAATTTATTATATAAGTAACACTTTTGAACAATATTTTAAACTTTTATGACATAGCACAAGATAATAGGTAACGATAAGTTACGCTACAAATAAATAATTAACGGTCTCTTTTCGTTCTATAAATATGAAACAATGTGATTTTAAACTGAGTTTATTGTTTAATATACTATTTACAATTTCGTAAAATACTAGGATGAAATAAAAATAGAAGTATTACAAAATAAAGTGCAGTGCTAAATTATAGCCACATTTAAAGTATAAACACGTGTAAAATGTCAAAACCATACCTAATAATTAACTTCTACCAATAAAGTAACATTTTTTTAAAACAAAGTTTTAAATTCCAAAAGTATTTGTTTCTTAGTATGTTAGAACTCTATTACGTTGTTATTTCTACCTTAAATCAAATTAACCCATATAAAACATATAAAATCTATAAAAAACTTTGAGTTTGATTAAATAAAATTTTACTGATTCTTTAATCTTGTAAATTCCAAGCCTAATCAAGAAATACTAGCATAAACAAAATATATCGTTAAAATCATATGTTCGTTTGAATACTTCTTCCCTGATAAATATTATCAAGGTAATATTAATTAGGTAATAATAAACACAGAATTTTCGTCTTTTTTACATTTAACGTAAATTAAATTTTATTTATTCATTAAAGTGATTACAATTGTGTTAAAATGAAAAATTGAACCTAATGACTCAATTGGTTTTCCGTGTGAATAAGTATGCAGTTTGAAATTTTTATGATCATCATAATTGTTTATGAATAAGAGATTTCATTTTTTTGACTTTAAGTTTAAATACTAAATAAAAGCGTTTTTATAGCAAAGAAGATATAGAAACGTATTCATGTACTAACTTACAAGTAAAATAGTTTGTGATCTAAGCATTTATTAATGTATATGTAATATTTAGTTTGTTATGACATTTTTTTTATGAAACACGCTTAAAATAGCACAAATAGTATCATAATTGATCAGCTAAACTTTTTTGTTAATTCTAAGTTATACTATATGTATTTATTATATATAGTATAACTTATATGGAATTTTCAAGTCGTACCTTTTTTCAATATTTACTAAAAACTTACACTAGTAAATTACCAAATACTAATAACTAAAAATTATATATTTAATATTCAATTAATTATTTTCAGACTTGCTTTTCCAATTCACGTGATTCATTAACACCAACCTACACAAATCGAACTGCTTGCCTGCCCAGTGGCATTGCCAGCTCAGATTCGGACATCGCAACCAAAGCAAACAAATCGTCGAACCGACCTAGCCGTGTTAATTTTGACGGTGTCGCAACGGCCACGACTCCTACAGCCTCCAATACCGGCCGGGCGTCTTACAACAATGCTCGCGGCTCCATCTGTTTCGACGGCGGCCGACAAAAGAATGGAGGTCCTCGACAGTACCGAGACCGGTCCGTTGAACGGGCCAAAGGCATACGATGGTCCTTTGTATTTGACCCGGCCGGTCAGCTCTGCTACTACTGGAACATGGTGGTATCGCTGGCATTTCTATATAACTTTTGGGTAATCATCTATAGATTTGCGTTCTGTGAAATAAACCGTAAGTAAAAAAGAAATAATAATCGAATCATATTTACTTATTACATAGACGATTTGTAAGAGTTAAGCGAAAATTAAGTAAATCACTTTTTATAAATTTAAAGTCGTTTGAAATATTTTAATCCTATAGAACTAATATAAATGTAAATTTTCAAAATGCAGTAATATTTACTTATAACTTAATTTTATTTCTATTGTTAATACGAAAGGAAGAGGCGAGTTTGGAATTTTTTTTAAGGCCAAACTCATTTTATCCAAAAATTGACTTTCACCTATTTTGCTTTGACCCCCCTATTTAATAAACTAATTCATTTGAAGCTATATAAAGAATATATTATTTTAACGAAAATTATAAACAGGCTTTGTGAATATTATGCAATGGTAAATTATACTAATGAAACCTTTTCCTATTTTATGAAAACACTCAAATTGAAACAACATTATGTTTTAAAATTTTATTTTATTATTTTTATTATGTAACACAATACAAAGACCTTTACTTAATAGTAGAATAATTTACTCTCGTTGAACTAATTAACTTACGTTATGACTGACACACTGATACTTAAATAATTAAATTAAACAACTCATATTTTATAAGCATACTTATTCAACATACAGTAAAATAGCACATGCACTGTATGAAATGATTCAATAATTCCCATACTTCAGTGTGATACTTTTAGTATACACATTACTTTTATACGAAAGTACTGTAAATTTGATAAAAAATATCGAAAATTTGTTCATAAATATAACACTTTTAGAACTATTTACAAAAATTTCCCCTTACATTATAATTGTTGAAAACTTTCAATACATATATCTGAAAAAAGGACATTTTTTGAATTATCTACATCATGATTAGTTTTGAAAATTTTATATTCTTTTATATATCATGGATATTCAAAATCGAAATTTAACTATTCTTTGAGCCAATATGATATCAATAACCAATAAAATCATAAGTATACATGGAACCCTTTTGTAAAAATAAAAAAAAAAGATTTAGTATTGAATATTTTTTATATGATTCCAGTAAAATACACCGTAATTTATACAAATTTAATAATTTTACTAATTTTGAAGAATTTGGTTTTAATAAAATTTAGCTTTTATACCTGTGTTATATTAATTAAAAATGTTAAATTACTCTTAAAAATAATATTTATTAATATGCTTATGTATAAAATAGATCTATATTAAAACTCATTATTCTCACCATATTTTATCCACTCAACTTAAATAAAACATTATCTTAAAACGCTCTGATTAATTTGTGCAATTGAGTTTATTTGGTATTTGAAATACGTGATCTATATAATGGCTTTCAATTAACTCAGGGTAGAATCAAAGATTAATTAGTCACAGAAATAATGTCTACAATAAGTAGTTATCATAATTGTATTATGAAACCAATATATTTTCTCTTTCGGAAATTAATTTTGATTCAATAAACCTGAATAACATTGTTAATTCAGAAGCGTAGTCAATAAGTTTTGGATGAATTGTAATCAACGTTCGCTGTCCTGAGTCTTAAATAAATGCCACACCTAAAAGTGCCTAATTGAATATCATAATTCGGGACGTTTATTAAGTAGATTTATATGCATACTATTTTACTAGTAAATAAACCTATAAAGTATAACCCTCAATAAAAACCTAATAAATCTAAGTTATATTATTATTAATTATTAATAATAATATAATATGAATATTATCAACATTCCTAATATTAAAATTCTAAATGTTTGAGATAAATAATTTTTAATAAATTATAATTAGATATAAAAATAAAAATAGAAGAACTGATCTTTATCCATAATGTAAAAATGATACGTATTTGTTAATGACCTACACTAATGGTTTATCACACTACAGTAACAACTCATTTAATTGCGCATACACCGAATACTTATGACATAACAATGAAGACCATGAATCGATTGGTACATTAAACCATTTGTTTGAAAATAAAAATTCCGTAGCAGTACTAAATACATTTAAAAGAAATGATATTTTTTTCAGTTACTTTAAGCTGTAAAAATTTTTGTAAATATATATTGTATGTATAAATCTATTTAGAATAAAAATTTATAAATATTTAAAAAATCCAATAAAATATTTTTATTTTTATTTTATCCAATATTAAATAAATCTGAAATATCATTAATATAAGTTATAATATGATACGAGAAGGTCCAATTATATTTTATTTTGATAATATAAAGTGTAAAATATTTCAAAAATAATTTTTTTTTTTAGCATAAATCATATTGGGTTTTTTTTCAATTCAGATTGAAGGACTATCACCATTACTTCTTCATCTCCACCATCTATTATCTTAAGATATTTCTTACCTCAATCTCTCAATTGTTGTCTTGGGCTTTCTCATGGTTTTGTTCGATGAGATTTTCACACTGATACTTTATATATAAGCTTATATTTTGCTCTCTATATATATTCTGCCCAGCTAATCTTTCAGACTTTTAAAATTTTTATAATATGTGACTAATTAAGAATATTAAGATGTTAAATTTGTTGAAAAATTTTAAGAACCTTAGTTCTAAATAAGCATTTTGTGAAGGACAATCACTTATCAAAGATCTTTTAAACTGTTAAAAATACCATCAATAAAATCTCAACTTTTTTGCTACTTAATTGCTCAGTATTAAGTTTTTCAAATCCATTATCAATGAATTTAATTAAAATTGAATAAATTAAAGCGTTCTATACATTTAAAAACAATGAAAAAATAAATTAAAAACCTTGCATCTACAAAATTGTACACTGAAATTTACTCCTTTAATCTTAATTGATCTACCGTCTGGGTTAGTTAGCTGAATTCATAAAGGAGTAAAGGGTAGTAATTTTATTCACTATATTTTAACGAGATTATAAAAGTGACCTTTAAAGTTATGGCTTTATTCCCGAAGAAACACTTTTACCGCTCCTCGATTATATTATATTTGTCAAAGTTTGTTTAGTAATATAATTAAATATTGTTTAATGATTTAATTTTTCTGATAAAAACAAGTCCTATTCATATTAAATAGCGTCATGTTTATGAAAGCCTTTCATAATATTACATATTTATGCAACAAAGAAAACTAAATGTAGATTTAAATAAACTTATGTAATTACATTTTATACCTATTCTTCAAAAACCAATATAATAAACACTTTAATATTTTATTTTTAAAGTAACATTACGTGACGTTGAAATAATATAAAATATTAACTTTTACATTCTATATAATACTTAGTGTGCATTATTTTAGTGATTATAATTTTAATTAATTTTAATTTGACATAACTAAGAAAAAGATAAATACAATAATCTTACCTTTAATTTTCATCATTTTTAATATTAAACAACGATTTTGTCTGATTTAGCAATTAAAATTCTTCGATAAAAGTAAAATTAAACTCCAAACTGTAAAAGACAATATTTTTATCAAGTCTTGCCCGGTAAATTATACATATAGCTCATTTTAAAAGTAAACAATTAAAAATTTAACAAAAAATATAAACTGAACATTTGATTTAATTAACGTTAAAATTTATATTTTAGGCAACACGATCGTTGTTTGGTTCTGTTTGGATTATTTATGTGATCTATTATACGTCATTGATATATTGTTTCATTTTCGAACTGGATATTTGGAAGATGGAGTTTTGCAAACGGATGCGGTAAAGCTGCGAAATCACTATATGAACTCGACTACGTTCTACATTGATTGCCTGTGTCTATTGCCGCTTGACTTTCTTTATCTATCCATCGGGTTTAACTCTATACTTCGATCATTCCGAATTGTTAAGATCTACCGATTCTGGGCATTTATGGATCGCACCGAAAGACACACAAATTATCCTAATCTCATCAGATCAGGAAGTCTTATTCATTACCTTTTAGTTATATTTCACTGGAATGGGTGTTTGTATCATATAATATACAAAAATAATGGTTTCGGTAGCAAAAATTGGGTATATACCGATTCAGATGCTGAGGATACTGATACAGTCAAACGATATTTACAAAGCTACTACTGGTGTACACTGGCTTTGACTACTATCGGCGATTTGCCTAAGCCTAGGAGCAATGGAGAATATGCATTTGTTATTTGCCAATTACTTTTTGGACTTCTTCTATTCGCTACTGTACTTGGACATGTAGCCAGCATTGTGGTTAGTGTGAGCGCGGGGAGAAAAGAATTTCAAGGTAAGTTTTTGATAAAATTAAAAGAAATAATATATATTCTTATAGTAGTAAATTTTAATTTGACAAAAAGCAGATTATAATATTGATGATAAAATATTCCACTATAAATAAAAAAATAGCTATTAAAAAAATCCAAAAACCTTTTTAAAAAAATTTATATGCAAGATAATTTTTTTATGATATTTTTTTATCATTATGCGTTTATATGTAAAATGAATGATACATTTTAAAATTAATTGCTGGTGATGAGTAATTTTTATATCCAAATAGGTTATATTTATTTTTACGACACGTCTTTAAAAAATATTAACATGTTATGAGTACCATATAATTAAAGTTCTAATGAAAAATTTCTAGAAACAAATCTTGTTAGGTTAGAGATTATACAAACTATTAAAAAATTGTTTAATAACAGAGATTTCTACCCCAACGATGAAAGTGAAGAGTTTATAAATATATTTATATGTATATATTAATAAACAACTATAATATATTATATATATACATATTATAGTGTAATTCTTTAGAAATTATCATAACCCACTCAATTACTTACAAAATAAATATAATTTAAACATTTTTTTTTGTTATTTTTAGTTACATTTTATTCCTGAATTATTAACTATGTAATACTTTTTAGGTTATGTAGTAATGATATATTATATTATTTTTTTATATTATTTGTTAGTTATTCAAGTAAAATTAATATAGTTAATAAATAAGACTTAAATATGATTCAATGTTCTTCGTCTTGTCAAAACCAATTGGAACACTGTATGCATTTTATCCAAAGACAAAGTCAAGGAAGAATATGGGTTAAACCCACTCTATTTCTAAAATAATTACATGGTAAAATTATAATTTAGAGAGGGTAGCAGAAAATTTTCTTACGCATAACCCGCTTCTTTCATGACAAAATCCCAAGCACGCTAATGTGTATATCCGTGTGATATAATACCACATAAGCTATATTTTGCAGATTGTAAATATTTTATGTAAGAGTTCGGAAACCCAAGTACTATAGGTACTAGTTAGTACCTAAGCTAACCATTAACTAGTATCCCTAATTAATAGTGTATCATTATGATTGTGTATAAACACATACCAAAATATTAAAGGTAAAACGCAGTGTAACGTAAAAAAACTGATTTCTTGTATTTTTAACAATAGTAAAGTTTAGTAAAAAAATGTATAAATAGTGATTTTTTTACTATAACCCACTCAATTACTTACAAAATAAATATAATTAAAATTTTTTTTTTTGTTATCTTTAGTTTCACATTATTATAGAATTATTAACTATGTAATACTTTTTAAGTTTATCCCTTATGCGTTGTAAGGGTGTCAACTTTGTTTTTTAATACAGGTAGCTAATTGATTTTTTATGACATCCGTAGTAGCAGGTACACAGCATTGTTATTATCAATGATAGTAAGGTACATTGTTGTGAGTTTATAAATACACTAACTGACAATACAAAAAGTATATCTATTGATAGTCATAATTGATAATAAACAATCCGTAACTGTGACAGCAATGTCATAAAAACCATTAGCTACCTGTATTTGTAATACCTTGTGTATTATGCATGTATATTAATTTAAAAATGTGAAACTTTAAATGTTTATATCTAATAAACGAATAAAGTTTTATTAAAAATTCAAATGCCATTTATTATTGAATTAAAAACTCAAACATTTTATTAAATTAAAAATATGTGTTACCATTTAAAAAAACAAAGTTGACACCCTTAAATGAGTTTCCATTTAAAATTTAAATGGTAACACATATTTTTAATTTAATAAAATGTTTGAGTTTTTAATTCAATAGTAAATGGCATTTGAATTTTTAATATAACTTTATTAGCTTATTAGATATAAACATTTAAAGTTTCAAAATTTTGAGTTAATATANTGAACATTTAAAGTTTTAAATTTTGGAGTTAATATACATATATATACAAGGGATTACAAATACAGGTAGCTAATTGGTTTTTTATGACATTGCTGTCACAGTTACGGATTGTTTATTATCAATTATGACTTTTAATAGATAAACTTTTTATATTGTCAGATAGTGTATTTATAAAATCACAACAATGTGGCTTACTGCCATTGATGAGTACCTGCGAATATTGATAAGGGATAAATTTCAAAAGTATTACATAGTTAATAATTCAAGAATAATGTGTAACTAAAGATAACCAAAAAAAAAAAAAAAATTTNTATTAAACAATTTTTTAATAGTTTGTATAATCTCTAACCTAACAAGATTTGTTTCTGGAATTTTTTCATTAGAACTTTAATTATATGGTATTCATAACATGTTAATATTTTTTAAAGACGTGTCGTAAAAATAAATATAACCTATTTGGATATAAAAATTACTCATCACCAGCAATTAATTTTAAAATGTATCATTCATTTTACATCCATGATTGCTTAATTAGTAAGCCATCTAGCATTTGCTAAACGGAGTCTGAAACCATTAAAACTTTTCCTTCATTGTAGGTATATGACTGATAAAAGGATTAAATTAAAGAGTAAATCTAGTGTAGTCGATTTACTTGTCACAGTTCAGAAATTTAACACAATACTGCTATAATATATTCCAATAACCTACATTTAAAACTCCTATTTATTTCAACTACAGTCATAAATTAAGGGTCTTGACACAATTGTTTCATAAGTATAGTTTCATTTTGTTTGTATTAATTCAGAGAAATTATTAAAATATAAATAAGTAAATCAATGAAAAGTTTCTATTGTATTATTATACAATAACCAATATTAAAATGAATTAATAGCAAACATTTATCAGTCACAAAAATTAAGTTAATTTTTAAAATATATGTAACTAAAACAGAATCGAATTTTTAAAAGCAAATTAGTTTGTTTTTTAAGAGTTGTAAAAGTTATTGTGTATAAGCAATTAGGTTGGGTGCAAAACAAATTTAAATCAAATTATTTTACATTTTTTTGCTTAAACGTTTATTTGTGTTAGTAATCGGATACACATTAACTATATATATATTTTAAACATTATACAAAATGGAAAAATGTTCAAATTACTACAACAATATAAAATTTGATAATGCTTTCCATTACAATCTATTTATTAACAGTAATCCGATTCTTAACCAAATAGAAACAATATTTTGCTTGTGATTCGATAGGAAATTTTAAGAGAAACGTAAATCGTCACATAGTAATATCGCGTATTTACATATTAAACATTAGCCTCTAATTCAATTTGATATTCCCATTGTTATATTTTGAATTCTGTATATGGAGTCACAAATTTCCTGTAATAACACAATTTTATAATTGTTGTATTTGTATATTAGTATACAAGTAGTATATTATTTTTATAATAAAAATATTATCAATATTAATTTCATTTTGAACTAAATAGGTTTTAATAATAATTAATTAGTTGGACATGATATTGCAATTAATTACTTTGTATAAGGCACATTTAATAGAACTTAATATTTATATTTTATTGACATATTTTAATTTTATTTGCAGATGGTACTGCTCAATGTAAGTAAAGACATGTAATGTTTATAATGTTATTTAAATTTAAAATTTTTCTTATATTTAAAAATAAATTTTAAGGAAAAGTTCATTTAGATTTGTTTTATTAAACGTTGTGAATGCGAACAGTTATTTTAAAGCTATTTAAGTATTTTACTCTTACCTACATTGAAATTTTTATAAATACTGTACTTTAGACTTAAACCAATATTTAACTAATTAGATGTAAAGCATGATTTATTAACGTCAAATTATATGAAGCTTTAACTAAAACATTATACAAGCAATATATGTCTTTACCTACTTAAAACATTTGCTTATCCAGTTTATATACACGTATTCTAATACAATATATTTATAGATTAGGTAGTTATATTTCATTTTATATACTTTATTCAATAATTAAACATTATTGTAGAAAAATTTGATGTCAGTGGAAAAACGTTATAATATAAATAATAATATACTTTTTAATTTGTTTTAGCTAAATTGGATGGTGTAAAAACATACATGCGAATGCGAAGAGTACCAAATCATTTACAAACCAAAGTAATTAAATGGTTTGATTATCTCTGGTTAACACAAAAATGTTCTGATGAAGAAAGAGCCATTAGTTGTTTGCCAGGTACAAAGAGTTATATAAAAGCAAATCGTTTGTTTATTTTTAACTTTAGAAATTAAAAATTTTCATTTAATTTTTAAATTTCTTAACAAGGATTTATTATAAACTTTTTTTTTTTTAATTTAGATAAACTAAAAGCTGAAATCGCAATAAACGTTCATTTAGACACGTTAAAAAGGGTAGAAATATTCCAAAATACAGAAGCAGGTTTCCTTTGTGAATTAGTTTTAAAATTACGGCCTGTTCTGTTTTCTCCTGGTGATTATATTTGTAGAAAAGGTATAATTTATCATTTATATTTTTCAGAATAGAATGGAAAAAAATTTTAAATTAAATTTTCGTACTTGCAGGCGAAGTTGGTAAGGAAATGTACATAGTAAGTAGAGGAAAGTTGCAAGTTGTCACAGATGATGGAAAATCAGTTTTAGCTGTTTTACGGGCGGGATCTTACTTTGGTGAAATTAGTATTCTTAATATGGGCACAGCAGGTAAATAAAATACAAATAATTAATAATGATAGTATTACCTAAGGTTTGAAATCCTTATGCGAATTTCGATTTTCCATTTCTATATTTCATTTTACTGATTTCAATTTTGCTTATAAATATTTAAAAAAAGCCATAATGGGACGAATTTCATTTTTATACATAACGCCTAAGAATTAAATTTATACAGAGAGTACTTAGTTAAATAGACATCTACCAGGAGATCTAAACTAACAATTTTTTTTGGTGTAGTCCATTTTTGACTTTGTTAAACCTATACTAAAAAAACTAGGACAATTCCCTACAAAATGAAAAAAAAAAATTCCTTATGACTTCTTAACTAAATAGTTTACTATTTAGTAACTGACAACTCGAACGAAAGGAATATTCGTATCTTTACTTGATGATAAAGAAATTAAGCAAAAAGATGATGTTGTTTATATTATTATTATTTTTTTTTTATATCCAACATAATGTACTAAGACTCGCATAGATGTAATATTGTTTATTAACACAACGGAAATTCTTTAACGACGCGCTATCAAATACTTCTTGAATCAAAATAATATTTTGATATTTTAGAAAGACAGTAATGAACTTTAAAATTTTAGTCCAAAATTTGCAAAAAAGATCATGAAGTAATTTAATAAATTTAAGAACCATATACTCTATATATATAGAAATTACATAGTGATCGGAAAATGAGACTGGTCGATAACAAATTTTAGACCAGTATTTTAGAAATGATTAACAATTTAATGTATGACTAGAGGTGAGGAGTAGGTGTTGCTATTTTTATTACCAGTTATTTCCCGGCGTACTCTTCGTCCCACCTAGATATAAAAATGAGAATAACTACTGAAGTACTTGTTAAATTGTTGTTATTGATCAGTTATTTTCTTAATTAGTTTATTTTTTATTTCATAATTTAGTAAAATATGTACGTTACCATTTAAAAAAAATAAAATTAATATCCCTATACGTTATAAGGTATGATTCTAAGAAATAATTATTAGCTTATAAATAAAAAATATATGTAATTAAAATAAATCAAAATTTTTTTAACAATATTGTATTTAATTTGCGAATAATAGAGTAGTTTATTATAAACCGACCAACCTGTATTATATGCTGTGATTTTAAGATCACAATTAAGGATTTCTAAAAATTCAGTTAGAACGTTGGTAATTATTTTAAATAATTCAGCTTAAGTATGACATTTACTACACTAATGTTTATTGAGCATTAAGAATATTTACTATTAGAATCAATTTAAACCTACTAAAATAAATATGATTACATGTGTGTGATTATAATATAAGTAACAATGAATTTTAGTTTTTATACAATAATTCACAATTAAGTATACAATATTACACTATTTAAAAAAAGTTAAAATGTAAAAAAAAAACAAAATGATTCATTGAAGTCTAATAGTTTTGAGTACTATATATTATTCTAATTTAATAAATAATATGTAAAATTACAATAAATTTTATACTAATGCCAACATTAGCGTACTAATATGAGGATTTCATGGAAACTGTACCCCTTTTTACTCATATCCAAGTTCTTTAAATTTTGATGACAATTTTACAAATGTATATTTATATTTTTGATTTTAATTTCAATTCTAATTTAAATTTTTATCGATGGTGAAATTAATTACATGCCTTAGTATTAACAAAACGATTTTTTTCTCAACAATTTAGGAAATAGAAGGACTGCATCCGTCCGTTCAGTAGGATACAGTGATCTTTTTGTACTATCAAAAAAAGACATGTGGGACGTGCTCAAAGAATATCCCACAGCTAGAATTAGATTAGAAGCAATAGCAACTAAGCGATTGGAGAAATATAAGACGGATCCAAGTCCTGATGATAAATTAGAAGGTATTATTTCTTTTTAACGTTGATGAAACATTGTAATTATCTAAATATTAATTTTTGTGTGTTAAAAATTAATTAAATAATATACAAATCATGTCAAGTATAATTTATTTTGTGTATAATTACTTTTATCATAAGGCTTAGTCGGTAGGCGTTGTAAGTCAACTCCTGGAATTGTTGAGAGTCAAATAAAAGTTGATGAAGAAATGTGGATGCAATCTAATGAAGCACTGTTAAGACCAACAACCACATTCAATCATAATAGATCTTTATTCAGTCCTACTGCAAGTCCTAGTTTCAGGTAATTTAAAAAAAAAATTGAATTGAATTTTAGTTAAATTGTTTTATTATAACATTTAGATCAAACGCAGCAGCTACTTTAGAATCTCCTTTATCTAGTAAGTATTCATTGGATCAAGAAAATCACCATCATCATGCTCAAGAAAATCAAAAACCCACGGCTACAACTCCAAGTAATTTTTAAAATAATAACTTATTAGATTCAAAATAATAATACTTCATAGTCTTATTATTTTAATGTAAATTAAATTACACATGAATTTACTCATTTTTATTTGACATATTTCATCTCTTTGCGTAGATACAGACCCATCTATGGTTTCAGCGTTGAAAGCGGAAATTAATCGTCTTCAAGAACGCCTTATAGCTGTTGAAACAGAAAATTTATACTTGAACAAAAAAGTTACTCAACAAAGATGGGATATGGACCATAGATTAGCTGAAATTGAGATGCAAATTTGTAAAGACGTGGGAAGCAGTGCTGACAGTAGTTGCGACGACAACGAAAGAAATAAGGAGTCGATAATATAAAATATTTTTGGATTTATATTAAATAAATCCATTTATAAAAGACTGATGTCAATGTTATTTTGGATTATTATAATTGTTACAATGTAAAACTTTATTTATAAAAATCAGGGTGATATTTAATTTGTCAAACCCAATAGTTTTAATAATATAATTGTGTGTAATATGTATTTACCATAATTAAAGTTCTTGGTGCAACAACCCGATAAGTCTATTTCTTTAATGTTTCAGGTAAATCAATTTTATCAATTTTTTTTTTCATTAAAATCAATGGTAAAATATTTTATCTAAATTAAATATCTATTCAAGTAATTGAAATATAGGACTCGTTTTTCTACTAAATTACGTAAAAATGTCATGTTTATTCAAAATTAGAAACAATACAATGCATAAAAAAGTTAGACTTGTTTGGTTGTTAAATCAAACCTATCAATTTGTACACGATTTTAAGTTTTTTCTTTAGAAAAAGCGTATTAAAGGCAATATCTTTGGTATTAAATCGTTCTAAAGTATCATATTTTTTAAAAAACTTAAAATTTCATAATTTGTATCTTTTATTATTGGTATACATTCAAAGTACTTATATATCAAATGAAATGAATATTATATCAAATGAAAAAAACTAAATTAGTTTGCAGTAAAATTTAAAAGAGAAAATTTGAAATATTTTGACATTTAAGGGAAACAAAATTTTATAATCAGTTAACATTAAAATTTATTTTTGTTTGACTGTAAAAATAGTTTTGTCTGAAATAAATAATAGAATTGGAAACCACATAAAATTACCGATGAGTCAATTCAATCCTAAATACCAATGAAACTTATTGCTTTTAACCAAAAGAATTCACACCTAATTCCTATAAATTAATGATGTATAAATATATACCTATACATCATTTATATTCGTATTTTAAATAATAACTACTTGTATTTATTTGATATATAATTTATTTAAAATCCATTTAATAAAAAGTATTATTAGTTTCAGTATATGGTACGTTATTTTACTATAATATCTAATTATAAATATTTGTCATATTTCTGATATTTAAAAATTTAAACTTATAATTCTTAAAATACTTCATGCAATAAATTCTGTATTTAAAAATCTAGTATTATTGTTCATCGTTAAATTATTTATTGTACAAAAAAAGTTTAATAAATAATTGTACCGGATAGCTATGATAGTGACAACTTTCAATAGATTAGTAAAATGTTACTTGTTCTTGCTTTGGGTAAACGGTTTGGTAATATTACACTGGGACCAATAGATTAAACGGCGATCATAATTATACAATGTTAATGGTTGTATGTGAAAAATAATTTAAGTTAAAAAAATGTTTTTATACCATTCTTTAAATTAAATATGTATTAATTGAATACCATAAATGAAAATTAAAAAATCCTTTTTCGAGACACTTAGATAAGTAGATATATTGTACAATGACTAATGAGCTTTATAATGTTAACTTTTTTTTAAGTATACATAATAAAATCCACACAACATTAATATGTTTTCATTGTGCTTTGATAACTTTATTTCTTCAATTTTTATAATCTTAAATATTCTTTATAAAACTACTTATAATGTAGTTTTTATAATTTATTGTAATTTTTTTTTTCATTTTTCTTATGTAAATTATTATTAAACAACTTATTAAAAAGTTGTGTAGAAAAATTATGTTGTACAAAATAATCGATGAGTAAATCAAATACTTGTAAATAACAATAAAAATAATGTTTTTTTGCTTGGGGTTATTATTTTAATGACTGATCTATGTGTTAATCAAATAGTTCTATCATTCTATAACTATAACTATCTAGCTTTTTATCTTCAATGCGAACCTGATAAAGTATTAGTTTTATCATTATGTGTTTAGTTATTTAATTTATTTACTACAATGAGTATTTGTATAATAAACATAAATTGTAAAATTTATAATCAGGATATAATTAAAGAATTAGAAGTTGATGTTGCTCTTGAAACAATCCAACATTTTCTTATAAAAATTAACTTTATCGACCGATTTTTTTACTTAAAAATGATATACTTGTTCAAAAATTGTAAGAATCAATATAATTTTGTTTATATAACTACTTTATACACGTTCCTTTCAAACTATATTTTTTCATATGTAAATACTGGCTTTCTAATTAATGATAATCTCAAAAAAAGAGTTGACAGAAAAAATCTATAAGAACAAAGTATTAAATTCTAGTTTCTAGACTGACCTTTCAGTTATTTACATAAATTTTAAATTAATTAATAATAAACTTGAGGCAACTTATTAGATTTTCACTAAGGACATGATTCTATTATGCATTTACAAATCTAACAATTACATAAAGTAAGAACATTAGCATAAATAAAATATTAACAACACCCTTTCACCTGATACTCGCACAGCCGCGTGATTTTGCAAACCTTTGAATGCGCCACAATAAATCCTTTTAGGCCGACATTAACAATCACGCGTGTCACGATTATTTCTGAGGTGGCAGAAAAACAGAGAAACATCACAGGTGTGTGAACGCTGAAAATACCACCCCCCAAATGTGAAGTGAGTATTCAATAAAATATACGTTTAGGCGTAAAACCAAACAGGCCGTCACATAACCAACAAAAACTACGCCAGATCACTGGATATGTCGAGTAATCAGACTCAACAATAAGACATAACCACCGTACCCGAACATAAACACTTGGGTGCTGATAGTGCCGGATACAACTATTAAGTCGTAAGTCAAGTGGTGAGAGGAGGTGGGTGATGATAAGCTACGCGAAGCTTATGCACGTAACTTTTGGACAAAATCTAATTTCAGACTTGAAATTAATTTGGTTTAGTTAAGAATACATTGGTCAATGGTCATTAAAAAATATTTAATTTTAGTAATATGTTTTTACTTTATAATACAGTATAAAAACGAATTTTTTACTCCTATTAATTTGAATAAGTTTTATGAAAAAAATATTAAAATTTTCCGATATACAAAATTGTTAATATTTTTCGGATTTCCCCAATTTATACAAAATAAAAGAAAAGTTTTCAATTTTTAAGAGTATTGTCTTCAACTAGATACGATTTGTGATCTTTGGACGTATCATTAAAAATACTCGGTACAGTCATAGCTGAGAAAAAATAGTAACAGATAAAAAATAACCTAATATTAAAATTAATATCTTCTCAGATTCGCATCGAAGCTCAAAATTCAATGTGCAATATTATCCTATATACTTTATAATGAGATATATTTTATACTACAATTAAAAATCTGTAAGTTTTACAAAATTTTAGTAATTAAATAAATTTAAATTCAAAGACTGACGGTTAAATGAAAGTTTACAGTTTTTCCTTAAATGCGTGTCACTCCCCCATAACCCTACGACTCTTCTTTTTCTATAAAGGCCAAGTCTTTTCATAGACACCCAACTATAGTATGACTGGTGTTTTTACTAGGAGGAGGGTTAAGTGCAAAGGTTTCCTGATTTCTTCTGCGCTGGGAATACAATGTTTTTTGCCATTGAAAAACGTTCGTATTACCCTTTTGTACGCCTACATCGGCAGGCGCTGCTTAACACTAGAGTTTATCAACAACTAGCGTGTCCATTACGACACACGTATAATGAAAACGTAAATCTTTAAATTTATGATAAAATCAAAA
This sequence comes from Daktulosphaira vitifoliae, assembly GCF_025091365.1. Classification (NCBI taxonomy): domain Eukaryota; kingdom Metazoa; phylum Arthropoda; class Insecta; order Hemiptera; family Phylloxeridae; genus Daktulosphaira; species Daktulosphaira vitifoliae. The sequence goes on along the minus strand of NW_026099572.1, from coordinate 19,983,796 downwards.
ATTAGATTTAAAATTATGGACGCAATTAATTCCTCTTCCAATGAAAATAATATTAGAAATATTTTTTGGCAATTTTAGTAAATGTTGACGTCAAAAGAAAATAATAATAAAAAAATTTTTTTTAAATATTGTTTTGTTTATTCGTAGAATTAAGTTTAAGAATATGATACTTTTAGTGTACTTCATTCTAATTTATAACTTATAATTTTATTTAATGCTGTTGTTAGGTTTTGAGAAACTCTGGCAAACCTATTAACTATCAGATGAGGTAGAACCTCTCCCCTTCTAAATGTTACAGAAATGCAAGAGAATATAAACTTATTTATGTATACAATTGACAACTTACATGTATCCAAGATCTGTTAATTTCGTGACTAGTAACCGAAATATATTTTTGGGTTACGGTAGGGTTTTATTTTTTTAATAATTTCGGTTTCAATAGAAGTTTTGATTTTTTATTTTATTGATATTTTGGTTTAAGTTTCGGTTTCAGTTAATAACGGCTTAAAACGATTTTTAAATAAATTTTAAAGTAATAAAAACTTTTTCTATGACCGCCACAGGTTGTAACACATTATTTCTTCATTATTATTATCATTATTTTATTCCTCAATTTTACCGCATTTATGATGGTACAGTCTTGGTATAATTCCACAATTAACATTCTATGATAATAGTTATCATTCTGATAACAATATATGTTGTATTTAAAATGTTTTAAAGAAAGAAAGTTCTCAATGATAGTTGCTTATTCCTCAGTGCGTATATTTAAATATAATAATTTATATTTACACTTAATTATTTTAATGATTTAACAATGCAACATTTATATACTAGTGAAAAAGCTTTTAAACTTTTAAATGGTGTAGTCTGTTTATATAAACCTTCTGGAGTATCATTAAGATCATGTCGTCATAATTTGCTTCTTAAACTATGCAAAGGTAATACTTAAAATATTAAGGAAGAAATTTTAAAAATAATAATTTTACAATTATATTTCTTTAATAACTACATAACATTAATCTATTAACTGGTATTTTTAATAAATAGTATATTTGTATACAGTGTATTTATGAAGAATACTTTCCCCAATTTTTTTGTTAAATAAAGATTTTTTTATAATAATATGCATCCTAAAATTTGTTTCACTTCTATTAACCTAATAAGTATCAATTTTATTGTCAGAAAAAACTATTTCTAAAAGTAAATTTTAGCAGTAATTTTCAAAAGTTAAATGGAAACCTATTAATTTATTATTATTAAATAGAGAATAGTCTTAAAACATTTTGACTGGTCAATAACTAATTTTATTTTATTATTTTTTAAGTACTATTTATTTATTTATTTATAGGTAAGGGGGCTACATAGAATTCGTAACTGTTATAGTAAAAATAAAGCGTTGCTAAATAGTTCCTCACACCATACCTAATTAAAAAATTTAAATGTTATTTTATCAAAAAATTGTTCAAAGTTGGTTATCATTATATCAAAGTACTTATAGAATTAAAATCATTTTAATACACAGAGTATGTATTTAGAGTGGGTGGGGGGTACATTTCATACTGGTATACATTTATAATGCATATATTATTCCTTAACTTTTTTAAATTTTCAAATCCTAATATATCAAACAGTAATACTAACAATTAGTTATTGAACAGTAAACAAATTTATTTAGACTATACTCCTTAATAATTAAAAATAACAATAAGTTTTCATTTATTCTTTAAAAAATACTACTAAAATCTGTCCTTAAAAATAATTTTCTTTTTTATAAAAAATGAGTATTAAATTCAATATTTATTATGATTTACAAAAATTAATGAAAGTTTAAGATGTAAATTTTATAAAAAAAAATCACTATTAAAAAAATAATGGGGTGTAATATTTTTGATAAATAATACTATAAATTAGTAAACAGTATCACTAGTATAAAAACTATTTTCATTAATTTATTAAAACTAAATTTACAGATTTAAATTCTTTAGAAGTTAGACCTCCTGAGGATCGTGTTGTTATAACAGGAGATACAACAAAGGAGTTGAAAGTAAATATTGAACCTAGTTATGCAGATAACATTCTTGTAGTTGGTCCTAGATACCAAAGTGAAGACTTTAAATGTATATGGGCCACACATTTAGCTTCTAGAATATCAGGAGTAATTAGTAAGTACATTGCCCAAATCATTTTATTTAACGAATAAGTATTCTTTTAAATTTTTAATCAATTAATTTAGTTATGGGTATAAATAGTGGAACGAAAATGGTGTATCAACTAGATCATAACTATCCAATCCGAACTTATCATTTACATGGTCAATTAGGATTAATGACAAAAAATATGTTCATTGATGGTAAAGTAGTTGAAAAAGGACGTTATGATTTTATAAAACGTGAGAATGTGGATAAACTTATGTCTACAATACAAGCATCTAGTCAAAAAAAAATGTTTGAGTAAGCATATTTAATTTAATATTAATTAAAATAGTTGTACTAAAATTATACATATATAGATTAGCAGGAGTGGATTCTCAAAGTCAAACAGCATATGAACTAGCAGAAAAAGGCCTTATCAGACCTTCTACTAATAAAGAACCACTTATTTATGGAATTAATTGCATCAAGTTAGAATTACCTAATTTTGTTTTAGGTAAATTAATTTATTATACAATAAAAAATGTAGCATAAACATTATATTAAATTAGGTAGGTGCATTCCTTTTCTTTAATACTAGTAGGGTCTGGTTCCCTGTTACCTCTGCTTGGAACATAGAGGATGTTATTTACCTTTTGACATTTGTGTGAAGTTTTAATCTCCAAATACCTGTACCTACCTTTCCTGATTTCTTAGCACTGTATAGATTACTAAGAACATTTAAGTTAATATTACTTTTGTATTTAGTACCACATTAATGTGTTGGAATATAGTTGATAAAAATTAAGATTAAAAATGAATTTTAAAGTGTTGTACAAATATAAACCATTAGTATAAATTTGAATAACATTGGTTTAAATAAAAAATAACAGTGATCCCAATACAGTAACTCCGCAATGAGTATGAACATAATTATTAGTTATATCATCGATATTAACAGCTTGAATTCTTACGATTAAATAAGATATGAATCAATTTAAAACTCAAATACTAGCATATACAAGTTTTTTATTAAAAACTATAATTAACAGAGTCAAAGGTTTTGTTTAAATCTATAAATAAACCAATAACTTTTTAATTATTACTTAATCTCTCTTTAATATAAGATTCAACTGTACTAAAACTTTTATTTATAATGGATTTTCCAGATTGTAACTCAAATTGTTTTTTCAAAATATAATTATGACTAATTAAACAAGTTACTAACCTACATTAAAGACATGTTTCAAAAATTTTACTCTATTACAAGGTCAATTAAATTGGTCTATAATTTTAACTGAAATTATTACGTCTAGTTTTTAAAAAATTAATGCATTTTTTAGAAAAACTAACCATATCTATAGATTTATTATATATTAAAGACAGGTACAGAAATATTATTTTTTTTTTAATTTTATTAAACTTAAGTAGTATTGTAAAAATTAAATGTGTTTAACCTTGTTTTAAGAGTAATTTTTTTTCTTATTTTTAGAAGTAAACATTATTAATGAATATGAAAACTATCTACTATCTTTAGTTCATGAAATTGGATTAAAGTTAAGGTGTTCTGCTACTTGTACTGCAATACGTTGTATAAGGTATTCAGCTTTTAATATTGAACAAGCACTGTTAAATAAACATTGGAATTTAGAATATATTTTAAAAAACATGAAGGAATGTAATGCAATGTATAAAAAATTATACAAATTACCATCATTTCTTACAAATACGTCTTTCCTAATACAAAAAAATAAACGTATATCTACCTAACTAGCTAAGGTATTTGATTATAAGAATAAAATTACAAGTAAATATTTTTATTATTTTAATAAGTGGTAATTATATATTTAAAAGTTGTATACGTGAAATATTTTTATTTAATATTTTTGTAATAGAAACTTGATTTGTCCTTAACTGTTGGTAAAAATATTAATAAAAAAAAAAATTTGAATATTATTTATTGATAATATTAATGTTTTTTTCTTTTTGAATATTATATTTTTCTTTGTTATGTTAAAATGACGGGCGTGGTGTGGCGCAATGGACACACTAGATGTTGACAAAACTCTAGTGTTAAACCACGCCTGCCGCCGTAGTGTACAGATGGCTGACCATACGTGCGTTTTACGGTAGTAAAAGCATTAGATTCCAAGTGTAGAAGGCAACAGGAAACTATTAAACTTATCCCTTCCCTAGTAATATCAGTTGAAAATACAAATAATACTTTTTTTTTCATAACCAAAAATATCAACATTTAATTTTTAAGTATAAAAATTTATCATTTTTTTTTTTATGAGCCTAATGCTAAATGAAATGTTGTAGTAATTCCAAAAATCATGAATTGCATTTAAAATTTTCTCAATAGTTCAATTAAATATGGGATATAATTTGAAAAATTATATACTAAATTTAATTAATACAAAGTGAGAGAATCATTCATTTTCATTTTTTTTCTTATATTTTTTGTAAAATTATTAAGCGAGTATACAGGGTGGCCCACCACTCACTGACAACTTAAATAACTTTTGATCCAGTTAATATTTTTAGTTGATTTTTTTTTTAATAATAGTTATACGTTAGGTCTATAGCTATATCTCAATAATTAATTTTTTTACATTTTATTAAAAATATTAATTATTTTTAAATTTTAAATAAAATGGTAAAAAAAAAATCTAAGATAGCTATTTTGTAGAGTAGAATTTAAGAAAAATTTTAGTAAAAAAATATCTTATTAATATTCAGTAGTAAATATTCTGTGGCGTTTTGAAGTTTGTGAAAATTTGAATTTTTATGTATTATTTTACGGTATTAAACAATAAATACGTATTGAGAAAAGGACAGAAGAAAACGCTATCTTTTCATGATTACTATAATTTGGAGGTGTGTAACTTTTTCCATGATAATGACTTATACTTTTGAATGAGAGTTTTAAGTAATAATTGCCTTATCTAATTTCTTATCATGATATTAATGCCAAGTTTGTAATGTATACACATTATCATCATATGTATACACAGTAATCATGAAAAGATAGCCTTTTCTTCTGTCCTTTTCTCAATACGTATTTATTGTTTAATACCGTAAAATAATACATAAAAATTCAAATTTTCACAAACTTCAAAACGCCACAGAATATTTACTACTGAATATTAATAAGATATTTTTTTACTAAAATTTTTCTTAAATTCTACTCTACAAAATAGCTATCTTAGATTTTTTTTTTANTCTTAAATTCTACTCTACAGAGTAGAATTCTTAGAGAGATTGACAAGCGAATATTTAAACTCTCTTCAAACTAAGAATCGGTGGTCCACAGGTGTTCGTAATCTTTCCATTGAAGATATTGTATTGTAATCTCATTTATAATTTTTTGTTATTGCGTATTATATTCAACTATATTTAGCTTCCACGTATATCTAAGAATTGCACTGTCGATGGAATCGAAATATATAAATTTCAACTGGTGTAAAATGTTGGCGCCATAAATCACCGTTTACCATTGATAAATAACATGACACAATTCTATTTAGCTCACACTTTAATACATAAAAGCTTCGGGAATAATGATCACAATGTTCGCGTAACGTTGCCTGGTACACAATATAAACAGGCTTGTGTAAAGGTTTGCTCTGCCTTTTTATAATATTCTGTATCCCGAAAAATCATCAGTGTCAGCGCCGTCGGAAAGGCAGGGTAGAAGCGACAGCTGCCTCGGGCTCAGGTTTTTGTTGCGTACTATTTAGTCAAGGAAAATCAGATAGTAATTTAGCCAATATTAAGGAAAGTGTAAACGACTGAAAGCATTTGTCGCAAAAGCTATTACAACTTGAACGTTCTGAGGCTTATAATGGATCTTTAAAGCAATAGTTTGACTTAAAAATAAGATTAAAGTCATTGACTTTTATAGATCAACAACATATGGCTCAAATAGAAAACAAAAAAACCATCGGAAAGCTATGCTTCAGCAAATTTTATGCATAACTCGGTACTTTCGTGGGAAATCAGATATGATATTTACAAAAAATAATGGTAACTTTTTAGGTTTGATTGAAATGTTATCCAAATTTAATGCGTTTACAATAGAACATGTATGACACATTAAAAATGAAGAGACACATACTCACTACTTAGGAAACGATATTCAAGATGAGCTCATCAACTTGATAGCTAATGAGGTTAAAAAAATAATAATAAAAGAAATTCAACAATGTAAAAATTATTCTATAATAATAGACTGTACTCCAGATACTATCCGCAAAGAGCAATTATCCATAATAATATGCGCAGTAAATATGAACGAAAATAATGATTTTAATGAACCTAAAATAAAGGAATATTTTTTAGATTTTATAATTTTGAATCAACTACTAGACTAAATTTTGCAAATGTCGTTTTAAACAAACTGAATGAATTTAGTATACAAATATCGAACTGTAGGGGTCAAAGTTATAATAATGGGACAAATATGACTGGTCAGTATAAAGGTGTTCAGTCTCGCATTCTCCAACAAAATTCTATAGCTTTTTTTATGCCTTGTGCTTCTCACAATTTGAACTTATTACTACTTTGAACAAAAGTTCAATTAGAGCTATAACATTTTTTGGGTCCGTTGAAAGAATATATACAATTTTTTCCGCATCTACTTCTAGGTGGGCCATTTTTAATAAGCATTGTCTAACTATGACTGTGATGAAATGTTCTGAAACTCATTGAGAGAGCCGCCTTAAAAGTGTTAAGGCGATTCGATATCAAATGCCAGAAATTTTAAATGCATTGGAAGAAGTATCAAATACATCAACAGACTCTTTATTAAGAAGTGAATGTAAATCCTTAGAAAATGAAATTCATCGAAAAAGAGTTAAAAAATTTTTGCCATAATTTCCAAAACGTTCTAACTGAAGGTGAATTAAAAGATATAAATAGTTATTGTTCGATCCATTTTAGCTTCGATGCGAAGCTGAGAAGGTATTGGTTTTACTAAGATGTGTTTTTTTTTGTCTGTTACCACTTTTTCTCAGCTCTCACCGAACCGATTTCTTTCAACGATACGTCAAAAGATCACAAATTGTATCTAGTCGAAGACATTACCCTTAAAAATTGAAAAAAATTCCCTCGTTCCCCGTAAATGGGGGAAACCTCCAAAAAAATTACAAATTTAAAAATCGCTTATTTTCGATATTTTTTCAATTTTTTTTACTAAAAACTGCCGTAACTTTTTTAAAAATAAACATATCAATATAATTTTTTTTTTTATAGATGCTTGATGTCTTTACCTATCATTTGATATATTTTTTTTATAAATCTGACTTTTTACCTGCCTACAGGAGGGATTCAAAATGACAACTTTTTCACAAAAAATTGACTTTTTCAACTTAAATTTTGAAAGTGTTCCGGAAAGTCTGACACTTTTCTATATATTAAATTAAAGCTAATGTAATATACTTTATTATGGTAAAAAAAAATTTCGTACTTTATTTTGTCTTCAGGGTGAAATTGGCTACCAAATGCTATTATTGTGTGAAAATTCTCGATTTTATTTTTTTATTTTTAACTTTATAATGCTATAACTTTTTGAAAAATGTATGGATCGTTACAATTTTTTTATGAGAAGTAGTATTTATATAGATCTTTCATTCAACATACTCTTTTTTTAAATCGGACTATTTACCTTAATATAGGGGGGATTCAAAACATAAAAATGCATATAGAAAGTAGAACTTTTTCAACTTAACTTTTGAAAGTGTTCCGGAAGGTCTGACACTTTTATATATATCTTAAATTAAAGCTAATGTAATATACTTTATAATGGTAAAAAAAAATTTCGGACTTTTTTTTATCTTCATGGTGAAAACAGACATTAAACTTAATAAAAAAAATACGATTTTTGTAAAAAAATTCTTTTTTATATTTTTAACTTTATAATGCTATAACTTCTCGAAAGATGTATGGATCAATATAATTCTTTTTTTTATAGATGCATGATGTCTTTACCTATCATTTGGTATATTTTTTTTATAAATCTGACTTTTTACCTGCCTACAGGGGGGGATTCAAAATGACAACTTTTTCACAAAAAATTGACTTTTTCAACTTAAATTTTGAAAGTGTTCCGGAAAGTCTGACACTTTTATATATATTAAATTAAAGCTAATGTAATATACTTTATTATGGTAAAAAAAAATTTCGTACTTTATTTTGTCTTCAGGGTGAAATTGGCTACCAAATGCTATTATTGTGTGAAAATTCTCGATTTTATTTTTTTATTTTTAACTTTATAATGCTATAACTTTTTGAAAAATGTATGGATCGTTACAATTTTTTTATGAGAAGTAGTATTTATATAGATCTTTCATTCAACATACTCTTTTTTTAAATCGGACTATTTACCTTAATATAGGGGGGATTCAAAACATAAAAATGCATATAGAAAGTAGAACTTTTTCAACTTAACTTTTGAAAGTGTTCCGGAAGGTCTGACACTTTTATATATATCTTAAATTAAAGCTAATGTAATATACTTTATAATGTTAAAAAAAAATTTCGGACTTTTTTTTATCTTCATGGTGAAAACAGACATTAAACTTAATAAAAAAAATACGATTTTTGTAAAAAAATAATTTTTTATATTTTTAAATTTATAATGCTATAACTTTTTGAAAGATGTATAGATCAATATAATTCTTTTTTTTATAGATGCTTGATGTCTTTACCTATCATTTGGTATATTTTTTTTGTAAATCTGACTTTTTACCTGCCCTAAGTGGGGGATTTAAAATGACAACTTTTTCACAAAAAATTAACGTTCTCAACTTAACTTTTGAAAATGTTCCGGAAGGTCTGACACTTTTATATATATCTTAAATTAATGCTAATGTAATATACTTTAATTTAAAAAAAAAAAAATTGACCTCTGGACTTGTCTTCATGGTGAAAATGGCTATCGCGACCCCCCTGTGCTGGGTTTTTTTTGTTTTCTTTTGTATGTTATTATGGTATATGATAAGCGCGTTGTCCGGTGCGTACCAGTTTCTTTTTATTGTATTAATAGTAGTCGAACGATGAACTCGTCATCGTAAAAGACGGCACGACGTGCACACCAACATGTGTATACAAAATAAAGTAATATNTGTTGGTGTGCATACAAAATAAAGTAATATAAACTAAGTTAAAAGTTTAAGTTTTATATCGTTCTTATTAATTAAATAGTTAAAAGTAATCGTANCACCAACATGTGTATACAAAATAAAGTAATATAAACTAAGTTAAAAGTTTAAGTTTTATATCGTTCTTATTAATTAAATAGTTAAAAGTAATCGTATTTTATACAGTCCACTCTGAGACCGAAGCAGTTATGAATTGTATAAAGAATTGCTTATTTTTTGTACTATTATTTCTGAAGAAACGACAGCTTTTCAAGATCTTTTAGTACTAAAATAATGTTGCGGTTATTCTCCAAATATTTCAATTACACTTTTTTTTTTATGAAAAATTAAAATTATATATCAGGGTTAGAACGTGCGCAGCAAATAGAAGCTATTATGCTATGAAATTTAATATTATATTATTACTTACAATATAAACATATATGATGTTATCATGATAGTAAAACTGCACATCATAGAAAAACTAATATCTTTTCAGTTTCGTATCGAAGCTAAAAAAATAAACTTATTATTGTGATCTGGAAAATCAGACAATTAACAGAATAAACTTCAAAGTAGACACCCCAGTTAACAAATTGATTTATTAATACATTCAATTGAAAATAATTATATAATCATAATTTAATAAATTGACAATTACACATAAAATTATCAATTAAAGGAACTTGATATACATCTCCCTATTTTCGTCAGTTTCCATTGGCTCTGAAATATCTGGATTTAATCCTTAATGAAAAAAAACTTATTAAATTAATTAATTAATTAATACTAATAATATGAATACTTATTATTTTGAAGATTTTATATCACTATTTTGTAATAACTGTTTGGTAGAGAGCGCCTTTAGCAAAGATGAGATTATCGTCGTTGCTCAACGATTACATGTTGTACACGGCGGACAATTGACACGTAGGCCGTTGATTTGACGTGTTGTGGTAAGGGGGTAAGTAAAGCATAAATGTTAGAGATCAACTGTCACACGAAATAATAAAATCAACAGTGTTTGTAACAACTAGTCCGCTTGATGTTTGCTAAAGGCACTGTCTTAGTAGAAAAAATAAAATAAAATCTAGGAATGTGTCATTCTACCTTGTCCAAGAAAATCGATAAGCTGTGGTTCTTCATTGGTGCCAGATATAATATTCGATTCTAATAAAAAATCAATTTAATATAAAGAAATAAAAAAACTTTTTTATATAACTAAATCTTTGAAGTAACCATTCTAGTGGATAATTTTACCTTTATTGAATGAATCAATAAGCTCTACTATCAATCGATTTTAATATCAATTATCCACTTTTAGTATAAAGTCCAAAAATAAAATTAACATCATGATTAATTGAGGTTTAATTATGTCACAAAGCATTATTTAGTTTTTCTATATTTTTTTCAAAAAGTCGTTTTCTTACGAAATTATTTATAATTTAAAAGTCTAACTGTTTAGAAACAACTATATAAATAATACTTCTAATAAATGGGATGTTTATTTTAATAATATTTAAGTAATGTTTTAAAATATGCTGTTTAGCAAAAAAAAAAAAAAATACAAATTTTGAATACCAGTAGAATAATTTTAACTATAGGTAAATTATTTTATAAATTATAATTATATGTATACCTTTTGTACGCGATTCGTTTTGAATTGTTTCAGAAATTTTATTGGGTTTTGTGAACAATTTTAAATCTATATATATAATACATAATATTTGCTTTAAAATGTTGGTTTTAATTATTTATTTATAAATTCATCATACCGTCAGTACAATATTCATCTGGTAAAGGTATACCAACTTGTTGGATATTTTGATCATACTGAAATCCTAGTTTATAAAATTTGTTTATAATTATGGAATTAATTCTTAAATCAACTTTTTGACATAGATAATTGTCGTACTGCAAAGTTTTGTCATTATTAATTTTATATTTATATTTATTACTCCATTCATGCCATAATGATGCTATATTAAAAGGTACAAATTTGCAATAGTTCTTATAATGTTTTATAGTGTCATTATCTATAACAGTAAAAAAATAAAAAATAGAGTTTAAAAAATATTTTATGCTTTTTGAATCATTTTCCTTAGGAATAAAGCATTTTGAATCGCTATTAAATTTTTCTATATTTAATAATGTTTTGTCTATTAAATAATTATATCTTTTTTTATTTATCAATGGATTAGTATGCATATAGTCCAATAAATAAAGTGTTTCTTTCATTAATGTTGCTAATAATGATAATTTTTGTAAAATGTTCAATAACTTTAAAGCACAATTATATGCAATTTTTAATGGATTTCTATTGTTAATCAAGCTTTTACAATGTTGTCCAAATTGTTTAAATATAAAATATAGTATTTTCAAATCTTTTACATATGAACATGTTAAGTAAATAGTCGTTAAGCGAATTTGTTTGTCAGTTTTAGAAGTATCATATTCATGTAAAAAAATTTCCGAATAATAAAATTTCTTGAAATATTCAATACAAGTCACATCTTTTAAATTATTCCATCCATCATTTTCAAGGAGACTTTTTAATATATCAGTGTTTCTTTTTGAATTTAATTTTGATTCAGTGAACAGTATGAATGTAGATAGTAACAAAAGCATATAAAATATTTTCATAATACTTTTTCTTTTTTGTAAAAATGTATAAAATCAATGAAACTACTATAATTTTTTTTACAATCGAAATTTAAAATGTATATCTTTGTATAATGGTTTTTATATGATTTTTTACAAAGTTTATATTATTACACATTTATTACTAACATAATGATTTATAGTTAAAAATGTATAATTTTTAGAAATCTATTATTAATACTTAAATATTTATAGCATTCAAAAATATCTTATGGTTATGTGCTAATATGCTCATATTTCACATAATATTCAGTATTAAAATGAAGTAATTTTTTAAATCAATTATTTTAGCATCTTAATGCAGGTCTATTAAAATTATTTTAGATTTTGAAAATTATAATAACTATTTAGTATCAATGAGTATTATAATATTTTTATAGAATTTTCTCTTATTCCAGTAGTGACCGATGAATTTTCCTGCACCGATGATAATTATTACTATAATTATTTATGACTCCGATTAACAGTTTATTATTAATTTAATTATTTAATATGTTGATTAAAAAAACTACGCACAGTAAAATCGCGGCACAGTGGGGACGTGGCATAGTTGGGTCCAGTATAGATTTAATTTGACAGTGATTAAAATCACTATCATAAGAAACGCTTCGATGCAAATCTGTAGATAACGTTTAATTTTAAATAATTGGTGGATTATTCCAAAAGCTTCATAAACTGCTAGTTCCTTATTAATATCCTGATTAAGATAAAGTATGTCGAATGAAAAAAGGAATATTAAAAAATAGTATTTCCCATAAAAAAATTATATTGATCAATACACTTATCAATAAGTTATAGCATTATAAAGTTAAAAATGTAAAAAATAAAATTGAGAATTTTCACACAATAATAGCATTTGGTAGCCATTTTCACCGTGAAGACAAAATAAAGTCCGAAATTTTTTT
>NW_026099572.1:19970619-19970825 GCF_025091365.1 Daktulosphaira vitifoliae | reverse complement strand
ATTACATTAGCTTTAATTTAAGATATATACATATAAAAGTGTCAGACCTTTATTTATAAAAAAAATATACCAAATGATAAATAAAAACATCAAGCATCTATAAAAAATGAATTATATTGATTCGGTCATTTTTGAAAAAGTTATGGCACTTTTAAGTAAAAAAAATTGAAAAAATATCGAAAATAAGCGATTTTTAAATTTGTAAT
>NW_026099572.1:19958130-19970519 GCF_025091365.1 Daktulosphaira vitifoliae | reverse complement strand
GATACGGAAATCATCCCTCGTAATCGGAATGAATACTTTATATCTCTTAATTAGAATAAATCGTGTTAATATATAAATTTTTATAGTAATTAGAATATATATACAAATAATGCGACTTATGTACGTAAACGTATCATGCACTAGGTATAGCTAAGTTTTGTGGGCGGGCAGGTCGGACTAACGTTAAACCTGAGGTATAAACGGCGGTAGGAATATATACGTAAGCTGTATGCACGCGGATGATAATGGTTAGTCAAAATAAAAATTTGTTTATATATATATAATATTGATGACACGCACGCGTGTACGGGTACGATAACCAAACATAAATTTATACTGGAATAGTATTGCCGGCGTGTGATGAGCGAGGCGCGAGGTTGGGTGAATGCGTTATGATAGTCTGTACCTTAAGGTATACATATAATTGTAATTTATAAAATAATTTACATATAGTTAAAATTATTCTACTGGTATTCAAAATTTGTATTTTTTTGTTCCCAATTACATTTTTTTTTTAAATAATTACATTAAATAAATTACATATAATTTAATTATTATTTAGATTGTTGTTTCTAAAAAGATAGACTTGTAAATAATCTTGTACGAAAACTACTTTTTGAGAAAAATATAAGAAAACTAAATAATGATTTGTGGTAGTATTGAACCTCAATTATTCGCAATGTTAAATTTTGACAAGGAACTAGGTACTAGGAACTAGGAACTAGGTACACTTAATATTTTTTGACTTTTTACTAAAAATAGAAAATTGATGGATACTAGAGATTGTTGAATCATTTAATAAAGGTAAAATTCTTCACTCTAAATGGTTACTTCAAATTTCTACTTATATAAAAACGTCTTCGTATTATTTTATATTAAATACATTTTTTATTAGAACTGGATAATATATCGGATTCCAATGAAAAACTACAATTAATTGATTTTCTCGGAAAAGGTAAAATGATACATTCGTAGATTCTATTTTAATATTTATATTCTTTGTTCTATCTTGTGTTATTACAAAATAGTAATATGTATTTTCAAAATAATAAGTATTCATAGTAATTAATTAATTAATTTAATAAGTTGTTTTTCATTAAGGATTAAATCCAGATATTTCAGAGCCAATGGAAACTGACGAAAATAGGGAGAAGTATATCAAGTTCCTCTAATCGATAATTTTATGTATAATTGTCAATTTATCAAATTATGATTATATAATTATTTTAAATTGAATATAAAAATAAAACAATTAATTATAGCTTATATATTTAATTACCTCTTTTTCCTATTAGACCGATTTTACTTAGTAGTATGTCAAATTATCACAAAAACAGTGCCGAAACCAGTGAGTCTATTAATAAAAGTATACATTTCTAGAATAAAGTGATGAGAAAAAAAAATGTCTATATGGATTTTTTACTATATAATTATGTCTATATCACGGCACAAAGCGTATTTAGTTGAAATTATAATAGTTATATTTTTGAAAAATTCCTCTTAAAATTTCCGAAAAAATTACAATAATCATAAATTAATCGACGATTATATTTTAGCTTCGATACGAAGCTGAGAAGGTGTTAATTTTACTATGATGTGTGTTATTATTGTGTTTTTATTTATTTTTTTTTTGTGTCTATTAACACTTTTTCTCAGCTTTCATCGAACCGATTTCTTTCAACAATACGCCAAAAGATCACAAATCCTATGTAGTCGAAGACATTACCCTAAAAATTTTTAAAAAATTTCTTTAAAAAATTATTTTATACCTTTTGTACTAATTGTTTCATACCTTTTGTACTAAATGCTACTAAATGTTGCATACTTTTTGTATTATTTGATACTCATTGTTTCACATTATTTTTACTTAATTTAGTTATTTTATATACATTTTATTGTTATTAATATTTTTAGTTTTATAATTTATTATTATATTATTTATAGTTAGAAATTATTTTTTTTTAATTTTCCTTTCTACTTTATTTCCTTATAATGTTACATTTTAATTATTCGTAATCTTTTAAACATATAAATGTAATACAATATCATTATGAAGAGATTGATATATATTTAATTACCTCTTTTTCCTATTAGACCGATTTTATAAACAAAAATAACTGCTGAAGGCTTCCACAGGTCTCAAATACAAAAAAAACAGACCACGCTCTGCAACTAAAATGTTATGCCACCGACTCGAAGACACCTCTTGGTCGGGGCACCCAGTATCTTCGCCTGTTATGGACACGACTTGACTAACATAACTACACAATTATATATTTAAATTCTTTATATGCAACCTGGTTACTTCGTTTATTCGTATACAAGGACCAGACACGTTCTTTACAACATGAACCCGCGGATGGGCATCCAAAATTTCTTTTTGCTATTGAATTGGCGATCACGGAACTTAGCTGTGGACTCTCAAGTTGAGGCGCTCCACTGTCCGTCATAGGATCGTTCTTAATAGCATAAGCACCAAAACCAGACTCCCGTACACACTCAGCGCGCAACAAAACTCGATCGCGTGAACCGGTGGTACATAAATAGTATGTGATTCTTATAGAAAAAAAAATCAATTAATTGATTTAGAATAATGACTTACCAAGGTTCAATTCTTATCGGGCAGTCATTTTGACACGGATAAATCTAGTGTCAATTAAATGCCACAAATATAATTCAGGTAATACAAATGCACAACAATGTCTAAATAATAAATGCTACGGCACTGGCCGTAAAGAAGTTTAAATAAATAAATAAATATACGTATATTTATCTAAAATTAATCTAAAGAAAAAAAAATTATGAAATACAACTTACGATTTTTTTTTAAATAAATATCTAAGTACAGTTCTATGAATGTCCCGTGATCGACGGATTTTAGGATGTAAAAGGCGTTCACCGCCGGCGCTCGGTGGTCAACCGCGATCTAGTAGATAGACTTTGCACCCTAACTAGGTGGCGAGGGTACTCTAAACAAGTTGGGCTCGCAATATAATAAGGCGGTTGACGAAAGAGACGGAGTTGACCGTGTAATAAACGTATAGCAAATATACGGTACGGTGTCAACAGTTAATTAAGAAAAGTAATAGAATAACAGAATCAATGTGATTTTTAGTTAATTTTCATATTGTAATTGACATAAAAATGATTATTTATATTGTTGACTTTTTCCTTCGATTAATGCCTAATTATCCCTGAAATTATTATAAGTAATATATAACTATGCGATATTTTTAATGCTATAAATATTACGGTATTAATAATAGATTTTTAAAAATTATATATTTTTAATTATAAAACATCATGTTAGTAATAAATGTATAATAAAGCGAACTATATAAAAAAATCATATAAAAACCATTATACGAACTTCTAAACGCATAATATTATATCTACAGTTTGTAAGAATAAAAATATAAAGCAACAAGGGACCTTCTATTCAATAGGGAGCACTCTCTCGGCTTAGTACACAAGACGATTATTGCCATATTCACGATATCTATTCTGGTTCATTTCACATATTATATAGATACTTGTATTGCCAATAAATCCAAAGTTTCTTGAGATAAACATCGATTATTTCATACGTGAGTTATTGTAATGATTTTGAAGTAGACTCGCGTGATCCATCATAGGCTAAACAAACTAGACGGATACATCCCCCGCTTACTCAATACTTCATAATTAACACTTTTTATATAAGTTNTACATCCCCCGCTTACTCAATACTTCATAATTAACACTTTTTATATAAGTTTATTGACAAAAGCTACTGATGCCGATCCGATTAGTATCTGAATTATAAAAATTACAAACCTACTAATCCAAACTCCAATGGATACTGTGTGTGCTAATGGGACTGTTTAAAAAGTAAGCGGTGCCAAGCATTTTATAAAAAGCATATATGCTTCTGAAGAAATTCTATTTTCTTTTTATACTCGAAGTAAATTTGTAAAAACACGTTATTATGATTTCTACATTGTGATAGTTATCCCGATTGATATTTGTCTTTTAAATTCTATGAATCTAAATCGACGTTTACACCATGNTTTTAAATTCTATGAATCTAAATCGACGTTTAAACCATAAAAATTGGTAATATGAGTAAAGAAAAATAGTCAATTCACTAAATTTGAATAAGGATAATAAAAAAATGTGTGTAAAAAAATTAATATTTATTTATTTTTACTATTATTATTTATATGACAAGATGGGGAATAACAGAGAGGAAACATCAATATAAATTCTAGTAAATATAAGTTTAATTGATATCTTTTTTTTTTTATTTGCAACATATAAATCATTAATAGCATATGACTATTGTTGATTTATAAAATTATAGATTTTATCATTCAATTCCTTTTTTATAATGTTGTACATACATATCAATTTCTTTCATAATGATATTGTATTACATTTATATGTTTAAAATATTACGAATAATTAAAATGTAACATTATAAGGAAATAAAGTAGAAAGGAAAATTAAAAAAAATTAATTTCAAACTATAAATAATATAATAATAAATTATAAAACTAAAAATATTAATAACAATAAAATGTATATAAAATAACTAAATTAAGTAAAAATAATGTGAAACAATGAGTATCAAATAATACAAAAGGTGTGAAACATTAGTATCAATTAGTATAAAAGGTATGCAACATTTAGTAGCATTTAGTACAAAAGGTTTACAAAATAATTTTTTAAAGAAATTTTTTAAAAATGTTTAGGGTAATGTCTTCGACTACATAGGATTTGTGATCTTTTGGCGTATTGTTGAAATAAATCGGTTCGATGAAAGCTGAGAAAAAGTGTTAATAGACACAAAATAAATAAATAAAAACACAATAATAAACACATCTTACACTCAGAGAAAAATCTCAATCTATATAATAAATTCATTGTTCAATTTGATAAATATATCATTACTATTGAATCAATGTATTTATCAATATGATTTTCTTTTTTCTTGTCTTGAACAATAATTATTTATAAGAATAGTTATTTTGTTCGTATTAATAAAACATTAATATAAACCCTTGATAAAATTTCTCTTTCAATTTTGATTGAGGTTTTTCTTTGGGTGTAGTAAAATTAACACCTTCTCAGCTTCGTATCGAAGCTAAAATATAATCGTCGATTAATTTATAATTATTGTAATTTTTTCGGAAATTTTAAGAAGAATTTTTCAAAAATATAACTATTATAATTTCAACTAAATACGCTTTGTGTCGTGATATAGACATAATTATATAGTAAAAAATCCATATAGACATTTTTTTTTCTTATCACTTTATTCTAGAAATGTATACTTTTATTAATAGACTCACTGGTTTCGGCACTGTTTTTGTGATAATTTGACATACTACTAAGTAAAATCGGTCTAATAGGAAAAAGAGGTAATTAAATATATATCAATCTCTTCATAATGATATTGTATTACATTTATATGTTTAAAAGATTACGAATAATTAAAATGTAACATTATAAGGAAATAAAGTAGAAAGGAAAATTAAAAAAAAATAATTTCTAACTATAAATAATATAATAATAAATTATAAAACTAAAAATATTAATAACAATAAAATGTATATAAAATAACTAAATTAAGTAAAAATAATGTGAAACAATGAGTATCAAATAATACAAAAAGTATGCAACATTTAGTAGCATTTAGTACAAAAGGTATGAAACAATTAGTACAAAAGGTATAAAATAATTTTTTAAAGAAATTTTTTAAAAATTTTTAGGGTAATGTCTTCGACTACATAGGATTTGTGATCTTTTGGCGTATTGTTGAAAGAAATCGGTTCGATGAAAGCTGAGAAAAAGTGTTAATAGACACAAAAAAAAAATAAATAAAAACACAATAATAACACACATCATAGTAAAATTAACACCTTCTCAGCTTCGTATCGAAGCTAAAATATAATCGTCGATTAATTTATGATTATTGTAATTTTTTCGGAAATTTTAAGAGGAATTTTTCAAAAATATAACTATTATAATTTCAACTAAATACGCTTTGTGCCGTGATATAGACATAATTATATAGTAAAAAATCCATATAGACATTTTTTTTTCTCATCACTTTATTCTAGAAATGTATACTTTTATTAATAGACTCACTGGTTTCGGCACTGTTTTTGTGATAATTTGACATACTACTAAGTAAAATCGGTCTAATAGGAAAAAGAGGTAATTAAATATATAAGCTATAATTAATTGTTTTATTTTTATATTCAATTTAAAATAATTATATAATCATAATTTGATAAATTGACAATTATACATAAAATTATCGATTAGAGGAACTTGATATACTTCTCCCTATTTTCGTCAGTTTCCATTGGCTCTGAAATATCTGGATTTAATCCTTAATGAAAAACAACTTATTAAATTAATTAATTNATAATATTTGCTTTAAAATGTTGGTTTTAATTATTTATTTATAAATTCATCATACCGTCAGTACAATATTCATCTGGTAAAGGTATACCAACTTGTTGGATATTTTGATCATACTGGAATCCTAGTTTATAAAATTTGTTTATAATTATGGAATTAATTCTTAAAACAACTTTTTGACTTAGATAATTGTCGTACTGCAAAGTTTTGTCATTATTAATTTTATATATGTATTCTTCACTCCATTCATGCCATAATATTGCTATATTAAATGGTACGAATTGACAATACTTTTTATAATGCTTTTTATTATTATCTATAAATGTAAAAAAATATAAAATAGAGTTTAAAAAATATTTTATGCTTTTTGCATCATTTTCCTTAGGAATAAAGCATTTTGAATCTTTATTAAACTTTTCTAAAGTTAATAATAATTTGTCTAAAACAAAATTATTTCTTTTTGCATATTTCCATGGATTAGTGTGCAGATAGTCCAATACATAAAGAGTTTCTTTCATTAATGTTGCTAATAATGATAATTTTTGTAAAATGTTCAATAACTTTATAGCGCAACTATATCCAAATTGTAATGGATTTCTATCGTTAGTCAAACTTTTACAATATTGTCCAAATCGTTTAAATATAAAAAATAGTATTTTCAAATCTTTTACATATGAACATGTTAAGTAAATAGTCAATAAACGAATTTGTCTGTCACTATCATTAATACAAGTTTCATGTAGAAAATTTACCGAATAATAAGANATTTGTCTGTCACTATCATTAATACAAGTTTCATGTAGAAAATTTACCGAATAATAAGATTTTTTCAAATATTCAATACAAGTCACATCTTTTAAATCATTCCATCCATCATTTTCAATGAGACTTTTGAATATATCAGTATTTCTTTTTGAATTACATTTTGTTTCAGTGAACAGTATGAATGTAGAGAGTAACAAAAATATATAAAATATTTTCATAATCATTTTCTTTTTAAATGTATAAAAGCAAAAATACTACTATTATTATTTGTAACAATCAAAAATTGAAAATGTATCACTTCGTATGATGGTTTTTATATAATTTTTTTATATAGTTTACTTTATTATACATTTATTACTAACATAATGTTTTATAATTAATAATATATAATTTTTAAAAATCTATTATTAATACCGTAATATTTCTAATATTAATAAATATTACATGATGATGTAATACTTATAATAATTTCAATGAGAATATTGCGTTCATTAAAGGAAAAAACTAATATTATAGATTTTATATTGTATATGACATAAAAATATGTCATTTACAAAACGAAATGTTTACTAAAAATCATATTGATTGTGATATTCTATTCCATTTTTTAATTACTGTTTTAAATGAAAGTGAGGATTATTATTTTAATTTATAGTTAAACGCCTTAGAGTAATATGGTATTTAGTCTTGCGTTATAAAGTACTTTAAATGAGATATTTTTTTTTTTAAATTATTATTATTTTATACGAATTTTCATTGGTTTATTTTACCTTTTTTTTAGCTTCGATGCAAATCTGAGAAGGTATTAATTTTACAATTTTTTTTTTTTTTTTTGTGTCTCATATCACTTTTTTTCAGCTCTTACTGATTTCTTTCGACGATACATTAAAATATCACAAATTGTACGTATCATATCTAACGTATCGTATCATATCTAGTCGAAGACATTACCTTAAAAAATTGAAATAATGTCCCTGGT
The DNA here is from genome assembly GCF_025091365.1 of Daktulosphaira vitifoliae. NCBI lineage: Eukaryota > Metazoa > Arthropoda > Insecta > Hemiptera > Phylloxeridae > Daktulosphaira > Daktulosphaira vitifoliae. The sequence goes on along the minus strand of NW_026099572.1, from coordinate 19,962,364 downwards.
TCCCGGTAAATAGGTGAAATCTCCAAAAATATTACAAATTGGTAAATTTCTACATTTTATTAATTTTTTTTACTTAAAACTGCAATAACGTTTTGAGAAATAGATGAATAGAAACAGTTTTATTTAGATTAGATACATTAGGTATTTACCTATCATTTAGTATATTTTTTTTTTGAAAATACGACTTTTCATCTGGGGAGATTTAGAATGATAACTTTATCACAAAAAATTAACTTTTTCAACTTATATTTTGAAAGTGTATTGGAAATACTGATACTTTTATATATACAGGGTGGCCCACCACTCATTGACAACTTAAATCACTTTTGATCCAGTTAATATTTTTAGCTGATTTTTTTTTTAAATAATAGTTATACGTTAGGTCCATAGCTATATCTCAATAATTAATTTTTTTACATTTTATTAAAAATATTATTTATTTTAAAATTTTAAATAAAATGTAAAAAAAAATCTAAGTTAGCTATTTTGTAGAGTAGAATTTAAGAAAAATTTTAGTAAAAAAATATCTTATTAATATTCAGTAATAAATATTCTGTGGCGTTTTGAAGTTTGTGAAAGTGTTAAGGCGATTCGATATCAAATGCCAGAAATTTTAAATGCATTGGAAGAAGTATCAAAAATTTGAATTTTTATGTATTATTTAACGGTATTAAACATTGAAATACGTATTGAGAAAAGGACAGAAGAAAACGCTATCTTTTCATGATTACTGTGTATACATATGATGATAATGTGTATACATTACAAACTTGGCATTAATACCATGATAAGAAATTAGATAAGGCAATTATTACTTATCACTCTCATTCAAAAGTATATTGAAAAGATAGCGTTTTCTTCTGTCCTTTTCTCAATACGTATTTCAATGTTTAATACCGTTAAATAATACATAAAAATTCAAATTTTTGATACTTCTTCCAATGCATTTAAAATTTCTGGCATTTGATATCGAATCGCCTTAACACTTTCACAAACTTCAAAACGCCACAGAATATTTATTACTGAATATTAATAAGATATTTTTTTACTAAAATTTTTCTTCAATTCTACTCTACAAAATAGCTATCTTAGATTTTTTTTTACATTTTATTTAAAATTTAAAAATAAATAATATTTTTAATAAAATGTAAAAAAATTAATTATTGAGATATAGCTATGGACCTAACGTATAACTATTATTTAAAAAAAAAATCAGCTAAAAATATTAACTGGATCAAAAGTTATTTAAGTTGTCAATGAGTGGTGGGCCACTCTGTATATTAAATTAAAACTTATGTAATATACTTTTAAAAGTAAAAAAAAATGAACTTCAATTAATAGTCATGGTGAAATTGGCTACCGTATTCAATAATATGCTATTTTTGTGTTAAAATTCCCAGTTTTGTATTTTATTTTATTTTAAAATACGATACAAGGGGATAATAACGATTTTCATAAATATTATGTGAATTAAATTGATATAGCATATAAAATTAAGTTTAATTAAGTAAACTTAATTATATAATATAATTATTCATACATTTATTACTAATATGATGGTATTATTGACTAAAATGTATTATTTTTAAGTTTTTTATTAACACAGTAATATTTATAGCATTAAAAAATATTGCATGGTTATGTTTTATTTATAATAATTTCAGTTATAATAATAATATTTTTATACCTCGACGTGAGGATTAGTGTGCCACAGTCGTTTTTGTTATGATATACACATTATATCATTATTGTTACTATGTACTATTTATGACTTTAATTAATAAATCAAATGACATGAAATTAATTATAAATGCACAGTAGGGTGGCAGCACAGTGGGGTCGTGGCATAGTTGGGTCCAGTATAGATGATATCTGTCAGTGATTAAAATCACTATCATAAAAAACGTTTCGATGCAATTCTGTAGATAGTGTTTAATTAAAAAAAAAAAATTTGTCAAAAAAGTAGGTCAAATGAGATCTGAGAAAATAAATGATAGCTACAAAAAAAAAACCACATAGTAAAATAATATTAATATGAATTTCTTCTTACGAGAGGAGGAGACTACAGTAATGGAATCCTTGATATTTATTGAAGTTATTGAATCTAAATGAGATAAAAATAAAATGAGTTAAACAATTTTTTTTAACTCAAAAAATTTTCAAAAAGAATTTAAAAAAAATTCAGTGTCAGTCGAGAAAGACCCAAGTGTTACCGTCTCAAAAAGCGTACGTCTCATTCGTCACTTAATAAAAATGGAAATTTAGCTAGTTCAAATTTTAAAGTTATTCTTCTCGACTTCAAAGAAACAAAAAAATTTAAATATGATTAAATTTTTATACTATGTCATTTAGATTGATATAATATTCATGAATATCCCCTTATAATAAAATAAAATACAAAACCAAGAATTTTAACACGATAATAACATATTTTTAAATATGGTATCTATTTTCACCATGTATTCTCCTAATAAGATATTTTAAAATAAAATAAAATACAAAACCTAGAATTTTAATAAAAAAATATCATATTTTTGAATACGGTAGCTATTTGTGCATAGAAGATAGGTCGTCACGACAAATTTTTTTTATTATTTTATAGTATATAAAATAGGTTATAATTTTATATAGAGGGNGAAAGTGTTCCGGAAGGTCTGACACTTTTATATACAGGGTGATTTTTTTATCATAACCCACTCAATTACTTGCAGAATAATAATAATTTAAACATTTTTTTAGCTTCGATGCGAAGCTGAGAAGGTATTGGTTTTACTAAGATGTTTTTTTTTTTTTTTTTTGTGTCTGTTACCACTTTTTCTCAGCTCTCACCGAACCGATTTCTTTCAATGATACGTCAAAAGATCACAAATCGTATCTAGTCGAAGACATTACCCTTAAAAATTGAAAAAAATTCCCTCGTTCCCCGTAAATGGGGGAAACCTCCAAAAAAATTACAAATTTAAAAATCGCTAATTTTCGAAATTTTTTCAATTTTTTTTACTTAAAAGTGCCATAACTTTTTCAAAAATGAACATATCAATATAATTCTTTTTTATATAGATGCATAATATCATTACCTTTCATTTGGTATATTTTTTTCATAAATTTAACCCTTAACCTGCCCACAAGGGGGGATTTAAAATGACAACTTTTTCACAAAAAATTAATTTTTTTAACTTAAATTTTGAAAATGTTCCGGAAGGTCTGACACTTTTATATATATCTTAAATTAAAGCTAATGTAATATGCTTTATCATGAAAAAAAAAAATTTCGGACTTTATCTTATCTTCATGGTGAAAATGGCTACCGAATGCTATTTTTGTGTGAAAATTTTCGATTTTGTATTTTCCATTTTTAACTTTATTATGCTATAACTTTTTGAAAAATGTATGAATCATTACAATTTTTTTATGAGAAGTAGTATTTATATAGATCTTTCATTCGACATACTGTTTTTTTAAATCGGACCATTTCCCTAAATACAGGGGGGATTCAAAACTTAAAAATGCATATAGAAAGTAGAACTTTTTCAACTTAACTTTTGAAAATGTTCCGGAAGGTCTGACACTTTTATATATATCTTAAATTAAAGCTAATGTAATATGCTTTTTCATGAAAAAAAAAAATTTCGGACTTTATCTTATCTTCATGGTGAAAATGGCTACCAAATGTTATTTTTGAGTGAAAATTTTCGATTTTGTATTTTCCATTTTTAACTTTATTATGCTATAACTTTTTGAAAAATGAATGAATCATTACAATTTTTTTATGAGAAGTAGTATTTATATAGATCTTTCATTCGACATACTATTTTTTTAAATCGGATTAAAGGGGGGACAGGGGGGATTAAAAACATCATAAAAATGCATATAGAAAGTAGAACTTTTTCAACGTAACTTTTGAAAGTGTTCCGGAAGGTCTGACACTTTTATATATATCTTAAATTAAAGCTAATGTAATCTACTTTATTATGTAAAAAAAAAATGTCGGACTTTATTTTGTCTTCACGATGAAAATGGCTACCAAATGCTATTATTTTGTGAAAATTCACAATTTTATTTTTTACATTTTTAACTTTATAATGCTATAACTTATTGAAAAGTGTATTGATCAATACAATTTTTTAATGAGAAATAATATTTTTTAATAATCCCTTTTTCATTCGACATACTTTATCTTAATCAGGATATTAATAAGGAACTAGCAGTTTATGAAGCTTTTGGAATAATCCAC
>NW_026099572.1:19948550-19957778 GCF_025091365.1 Daktulosphaira vitifoliae | reverse complement strand
ATAGTAAATGGCATTTGAATTTTTAATATAACTTTATTAGCTTATTAGATATAAACATTTAAAGTTTCAAAATTTTGAGTTAATATACATGTATAATACACATGGGATTGTAAATACAGGTAGCTAATTGGTTTTTTATAACATCGATATTAGCAGGTACACAGCATTGTTATTATCAATTGTAGTAAGGCACATTGTTATGAGTTTATAAATACACTAACTGACAATACAGAATGTATATCTATTGATAATCATAATTGATAATAATATGTTTAAAGGTGAGACAGCAATNCTTTAATTTGATATATGTTTAAAGGACGCAGTATTTCCGGAACACTTTCAAAAGTTAAGTTGAAAAAGTTCTATTTTTTATACAATGTTTCAAGTTTTGAACGCCCCCAATATAAGAGAAAATTGTCCAATTTTAATAAAAAGTATGTCAAATGAAAGATGTACTTATAATGTATTTAGAAAAAAAAAATTTGTGCTGATATATACATTTTTCAAAAAGTTATAGCATTTTTAAGTTGAAAATTTAAAATCGAAAATCGAAAATTTTAACACAAAAATAGTGTTTTTTTAACTACGGCAGCCGTTTAAATGTAGAAAAAAAAGTGTCGGGACAAATTTTTTTTTTTCATTTTGTAGTACATAAAATAAGCTTTAATTTGATATATGTTTAAAGGACGCAGTATTTCCGGAACATTTTCAAAAATTAAGTTGAAAAAGTTATTTTTTGTAAAAAAGTTACTATTTTAAATCCTCCCAGTGAGCAGAATAAGTGTTAGATTTTCAAAAAAAATTATATCAAATGAAAGGGAAATATCTAAGGTTTCAATACAAAAAAATATTATTTTTATTTGTTCATTTTTGAAAAAGTTATGGCAGTTTTAAGTACAAAAAACATCCCGATAAAATGTAATTTTTATCGCAAACATTACATTTTTTTTTAAATTTTCGACAGCCATTTGCACATAGAAGATAAGATGTCGGGACAAATTTTTTTTTTTCATTTGATAGTATATAACATAACCTTTGATTTGATATATGTTTAAAGGACGCAGTCTTTCCGGAACATTTTCAAAAATTAAGTTGAAAAAATTAATTTTTGTAAAAAAGTTGCCATTTTAAATCCCCCCCAATGAGCAGGTTAAGTGATAGATTTTCAAAAAAATGATATCAAATGAAAGGTAAATATCTAAGGTTTTAGTATAAAAAAAAATTATGTTGATTTGTTGATTTTTCAATAAGTTATGGAAGTTTTAAAAAAAAAAAGTGAAAAATTTCGAAAATTAGCGATTTTTAAATTTGTAATTTTTTTGAATATTTCCCCCATTTGCGGAGAACGAGCAAATTTTTTTCAATTTTTAAGGGTAATGTCTTTAACTAGATACGATTTGTGATCTTTTGACGTATTTTTGAAAGAAATCGGTCCAGTGAGAGCTGAGAAAAAGTGGCAACAGACATAAAAAAAACACATCATAGTAAAATTAATACCTTCTCAGCTTCGCACCGAAGCTAAAATAGTTTATTATCGATTTCAGATTTTGTGATTATTCCATAGCATTATGCTTATTGTTATTATATTAACAATAGTGGTGTGCGATGCCGACTATATTTTACCTTTAATATAGGCAATTTGCGATTAGTAATCTCTTTTTGTAACTAATGAATTATATCACAACGCATTTGCGGAAAGATAGGGAAATACTTATTCAACAAACACAAAAAAATTAAATAAGGACAAATAATTAATTATACTTCTAATAAAATATAGTGTTTAGAATCTTTTACAAGTAAAATGAAGTATAGTGTTTGTGTAGTTAAATCGTATTATTTAAAATTTGAATCGTTTTTGTAAGTAATTATATTGAATATATGACGTGGTGTGTAAACCGTATACGTAGTGTGTAGTAATACAAAAAATAAGCAAAAAAAAACGTGAATGGGGAATTTTATTTGACCAAGGTTGGATGTTAGGGATTTGATCAATTCAGGAGCAACGAGGTTCTATCGGGGTAGTAGAGTCCGAGGGATTAGAACAGTAAAGACAAGTAGATATAAAAAAATACAAATTAAGTTCCTCTCATAGAGGTATTAAAACGCTGAGGTATTCTTGTAGTGGCCGGGGTCTTGGCCTCCTATCTCACACCCAGTCGAAGCGTGATGTTAACTGGTATGTGCTTTAGTGGAAATACTGAGGCGTTCATGGAGTGGCGGAGGCCTCCTCTCAGACACCCAGTCGAAGTATATGACCAAGCACTAACTAGTTATTAATAATTAAATTAAATGATGTTTAAAAAATCTATTGCTTTACCATTCTTTGCTCAGATAATTAAATCTAAATAATTGGGTTAATATAAATTTACTTTCTTCTTTTATATATCTCACGTTCAGATTTATACTTTTTCTTATTAATAAATAAATAACGTATTGACGCAAAAATAATTGTACTTGAAATCGCTATAAAATATAGCGACGACAACACGGGGTCGCGGCTAGTTTGTTCAAAATAAATCAAATAGAAGAATCCTGAATTCCTTATTGAATTCAGATCTTCAAAAAGAAGAGCGAATTGAGCCGCTCGCTGGCACGCTCGCTCACTCACTCACTCACTAATGTGCAAGCAGAATTAAGCCTTTTTATATTATTTTTAATTACCCCCATTATAGGTTGTTGTCGTTAGCGCATTTAGTGATTTTCAGTTTATTGTGTAAAATTTGAACATAACATGATAATGATTTTTAAGATAAGATGCATAGTGTACAATAATCAATTAAACATGTATATATATATATAATAGCTAGTGTACAACAGTGTATATGTTATAACAGATAAATAAATTATTTGTTTGTTTACAATTGGTATTAAATATAGAGTAATCATTTTTTATTGATAATGTAAGATGTATAATGCAGAGCATTGTGCATATTACGACAAGTGCATTTAATACTAGAATTAACGTTGAATTGCTTAAAATATTATTTCGTAAAATAAGACATAAGGTAAGTACAATTTAACCTATGCTTTCGAACCTCCAACAATCTATTGCGTATTAAACTATTAATAAATTATCTAAATTTAAATACCAAAAATATATATTATAAAGGAAGAGATTTCCTTCCATTACTACCTTAAACTGCCTTGTTTTACTCTTTTATTTTTACTTTTACAGTCGAGGGAGACATAAATTATGCGTGGAATAGATTTGCTAGTAGTGTAAAGAATACTGCAAAGGAGCTTGTTGGTCAGAGTAGGAGTAGAATGCCAGTAAACAAGGAAACCTGATGGTGGGATGAGGACGTGAATAAAATCATATAAATTAAGAAAAAACAATTCGTAGTATGCCAGATGAGCAAAAAAAGAGAAGATTGGATAAAGCATAAACACTTGTGCAAAGAAGCCAAGTGTGAGTGTAGCAGAGATGAGAATGTTTAGATGGATGAGTGAAGTGACCAGAAAAGATAGAATAAAGAATGAGTTCATAAGAAAGAGTATAGGTGTAGCGTCAATCGTAAACAAGATGAGAGAAAATAGACTTAGATTGTTTAGTCATGTTATGAGGAGAGAAGAATCGGAAGCTGTAAGAACAGTTATAGAAATGAATGTTGAAGGAAGAAGAGATAGAAAGAACCAAAAAAGAGATGGAGGGATGCTATTGAATATGATTTGAGGACAGCTGATGTGAGTGTAAATGATGTTGGAGATCGTGTCAGGTGGAAGTTTAGGATAAGGGTGGCTGACCCCAAGTAGTTGGAATTAAGGCGAGGAAGAAGAAAAAGGAATATATTTTTAATCATTCTATTTATTTATCAATTGGAAAAATAGACTACACTAATTATTTATTTTTTTATTAGAAAGATTAAATGAAAATTTTATTATTTATAGTATTATAAATCTGATAACGAAACTATTATTATTTTATTTTTCATTGTCAATTTCTTCCCTTAAGGTGTTAGATATTCAATTTTTTCGAATGACTTTATTCTGGGTAGAATGTTTTCTTTAAATTTTCCAATTTCAAAGCAGAAAGGATTTGTTATTGCAACAATAATATAATAATTTTTAAATTTTAGTCCTTGTACCTCTGTGATACTATAAAACCAATCTCCATGTGCCACGCTAACTCCGATCTCTTTAGTATCTTTTCAAATCATATGAAGAGCATGCCCACGAAAACCAGATTCCGCTGTGAATTGGTAAATAATAAATGAGTTATTTAATGTGATAATATTTGTTGCAAACAACATCATTTCAATAAAATAAAAGTTATTTTTGTTATAACAAGAGGTACGATGTGGCTGAGTCGGTAACATGACTGTGCCTAATGCACTTAGGTTTGGCTTAGAGACTCAGTCACAGGTGGTTTGGTTTGTTAATCAAATATCAGTTCAATAATTGAAGAAGCCTACCCCCTTTCAGTAACATAGTAAATTATTGTCCTAGAGTAAAAAACGTTTAAAAACATTTTCTTTGAGAAGGCCTAAATGGCCCTTAAAGCGAAAAAAAGAGAAGTTTACAAAATCGAAACAAACAATTTTTACTTTAATAACTTTAAGACGTTAAATTTTCTTTTTTTTTTTTTTAAATAATACTTGTAGTAAATACTTGTGTTGTCTCCATGCAACAGTAACAACTAGCTCTATTATTCTTTATATTTTGTTTTGAGTCAAATTTAACTAAATAAATTCCTTTTTTTTTGACAATAACCATAATTAGGGTATAATGTCAATTAACTGGTCAAAATTTGATTAATTGACCAAAGAGATTATGACTGCTGATAATCTGGTCAATATAAAAAATTTATACATATGAGCACTAAAGTGTTAAAAAAGTGGAAGTTAACTTAATTTAAAGAACTTTGGTTTTATTTTTGAATACATTAAGTTAGTGATCTAACTTACTGTATTAAGTTAGATCCACATAATTAGGAATTATGTGGATTAAAAGTTTTTTAGTAATATTATAAAATATTAACAAATAAATAAATTAAATAAGACTGATAGTATGAGTATGATTAATTGTAGAGTAAAATGAAAAAAATTTCTTTTGACCTAATTTGAATATTTAACACGTTAAAATCTAGTCAATTAACCGCGAAAGATGTTTGAATGGTCAGAAACCAATCCCTAATTAAAATATTAAATATCGTTTTTGTTTTTGATAATAACTCTTATAAGCTCATTCGGAGACTTCTCTTATTACTTACAATTTGCTCAATAAATTATTCTTGATAAAAGCCTAGATTTTTAGGAGGAAATAATTATTTATTTTAAATTCATTGATGACTTATTATATAATTTTGAATTTGAGTCATTTAATTTAATTTAATTCATTTAATTCTAATGAGAATATATATGTATTTTTTATTGATAATTAATTATATGATAATTGAATTTCTTTGTCGTTGGATTCAAATAACTATATCGAAAATTATTATAATCGTCTAAACTGGAAATAACTGTAAAAAATAATTTACTTACCATCTTTTAACATTTCGGATTCAGTTCCGTGAAAATTAAAAGTATTCCCAAATTCATCTAAGATAAAAAATTCGTCATAATATAGGTCAGCTGCATTACGACCTGCTTCATTTGGATATTTTATTAAACATAAATTCTCACTAAACACTGTTTTTGTTGGTCCATGTTCATAAAGATTAGTTAATACAATATAGTTTGCTAACATTTGAGCCAACTCATTTAACTGAAAAAAAAAATTGCTCATATTAATAAAATAAATAAATAAAAAATTCCAAGAGACATTATGCTAGTTCTATTCAAAATAAATGTTATAGTAACACAAAAAAAAAAGAAATAAAAGATTAAATTGTTGGTTAAAAAAATGATTTATTAAGATTAGTTATATTTGTTGGTCTTGTATGAGCATGAGAATAATTGAGTTACTATAATATTTATAATATAATTTTCTCTCGGGATATGAGCACGAGGGTTTTATGAGAAGATATAAAATATAGAAAAACGAAGTGATGTTTGAAAATTTATTAACATAATAATTTGAAATAGAAATTATTGTGATTAATTATCATACATAGATTATCAACAACGCCACTCATACCAGTAGTTATCTACGCTTGCGCTTTTTGTAAAACCACTTCTTGCATTCGTTGAAAGTTCATGAGATGAATTAGTAATGAGAGAGATTGACAGTTTTTATGTCATTTTATATTAAATTTAATTCATCTATATATGCAAGAAGTGTCACGACCTTTTACTATTATCTGTTTATTACTCAATTGTGTTATTTATCACATAAAATAAATGATTTGTCACAACTTAAGAATTTCTTATAGTTATTACATTAGATTTGTATCAATGCATTTTTAGACATATTTCTCGGAATAGTTTAAAGGATTGACATGAATATTTTATATGTAATTTGATGACTAATAGACAATAACTTATAGACTACTGAATAATGAGTGGTGTATTATAACATTGTAATAGTTAGTACATTATTTATTTTCAAATCAAGAAATATTATGATAAATTATAATTCGTTTTCCTAAGAAAATGGTTGTTTAAATAATAATAAACTTATTTTATAAGTGTTATGAATTTTAATCTTAGGGTGTATTCTAAAAATTCATTGTGGAATCATCTTAACCTCTTCATGCATTTTCACTCCAGGTACTCCATGTAATAATCTATAAAAATTGACTCGATCGATATGCTCATCTCTGATTTTAACTGCTTCGTCTACTGTAGTTCCAATATAATGACCCATTAATTCAATGTATTCATCGCCCATCAAGTCATACCATATCTTATATGCTTTATTCACACTATGATTTAAAGAGTATGTTATCAATTATTATTAAAATAAGTGTAGAAAGGATACATTATTTATTTTAACTTATACCGTAAGTATCGTATGGTTCAAAATAAAATTATGCTCAAATTCTAAGGAATTTTTTGTAGATCTAGTAACTTTGTAACACGCTTGTATTATTTTCACATGTATGTTTGTTGTAAGTTTGTAACTCTCTACGTGCCACGTGTTATTATTCTCGCGTATCCCGTCGTCTATGACCTTGAGACTAGACTGTCGTAACGCATTCACCCCACCCTGTTCACCAAACGCCGGCAACACTAATCCTGCATAATTTTTTATGATGATATTCGCAGGTATATAGCCTTTATTATCAATAGTAGTAAGACACAGTTGTGAATTTATAAATACACTAACTGCCAATACAGAAATTATATCTATTGATAGTCATAATTGACAAATGTGATAGTGATGTCATAAAAAACTAAAAAATAATTTTTTAAATAACCTTAAAATAATAATGAACGAAAAATATTAGTATTATTATGAAAAAAACCGTAGAGCGCTCAATAGACGAAAAATATGGCATAAAGCACCCACGCTTTTTTCTCAATAATACTTTTTCGTTCATTATTGTTTTAAGGTTATTTAAAAAAATATTTTTAACTTTTTAGTTTAAAATACTTTAAAAGCGTGTTTTTTTAGTTTTTTAAACTATATTTATTTTTTAAGAGAATGAATTTATAGAGAGAACATCGTTTTAACTAAAAATTAAACAAAATAATACATTTTTTGCTGATCATGTTTATATTGTATAAAAACTTACTCTCCAAAAGCACTAGGAGTCATTGGCTATCTACTAATATCAAATGTAAAGAACATATGTGACAATGTTGCTAGAAAAATTAAAAAAACTATTTTAGTCATAATAAATTTGAAATTATAATGAATAACTGGAACAAATTTTATAATAATATTATAGAATAATTTCCTTTGAATAAAATTCTTTATTAGATCAGAATAATTTTAAACTAATTTTTCTTTTATTTTAGCGCAACACATTAGTTTAACGAAACATAGATAAAATTTAGTAACATTTTTATTAATTGTTTATTAAACAGTTATTGAAACCTATTAATAAAAATTGTTATTAAATTATTTATTTACCTTCTAACAAACGTGGATGTTATAATTCACGGTTATTATTTATTTGAACAGTCCTACTGTAACAAGATGGGAAATAAACGATTTAATTAAATTGTTTTATTGTGTTAATTTTGTATGACTTATCATAAATTTTTCAATCGTATATCAAATTTAGAAACTGTGTACTGCAAAATACAATTATATACATTTTATTGTTTGTTCAATGGTTTAAGTTTTAAGCTACGACGTAAAGATGAGAAGATATTGAATTTGTGATGGTGTAAATTTTTTTTTTATGTCTGTCTATGCAAATTTTCACTGGTCTATTTTAATGATCAATAACTCAAAATAACTCGATTTTAATCAAGTTATAGATATATCTCAAAATTAAGCTAAACTGAAAAATAGCATTTTTAAACATTTTTGTCTGCTTTTTAAAAATTATGTGACAATTATTCACTATGTGAAATCGGCTGTCAAAGCCAAAAAAAAAGCATTATTTTCAATTAAGCAAATAATTTAAAAAATATTCAATATTCGAGTGGAGGTCTGGCCTAAAGGATAGAAACGTATGTTTCAACGCACGGGGTTCCGGATTCGATCCTAAGGATACCAACTAGATTTTTTTTGTGATTTTCTCATTGATGGAGTGTGGTCTTTGGTGAAAGACTGCCATAATACCCGTCCCATGTATCATTGACTAAGTCAAGATGCATCATTGACTCCCTAACATGTGAAAAAGGTCTACCACCCTCTGTAGCATGTTAAATTCGATAAATAGAAAAATGTAAAATTGATCATTTTTTTAATTTAATATTCGACAGAAATTTGAAATCATAGATTTTCTAAAATTACAAATGTACAAATTATGAAATTTAATTAATTTGTATCGAAAAGTTTTTCATGATATTGATGTGAATTACTGTCATATATCATCTTTACATCTACGTCCCAACTTGGCAGCAATTCCACTGTGCTGGGTTTTTTTTATTAAATATTGTTTTAAACTTCCAATCACGTATGCGGGGGCACCGGGACTATTTTTTTTATTATTGGCAAAAACTCAATGACTTACAATCAGTCCCAAATTGATTGTTACAAAGCTAAAAAAAGGGTGTAAACTAAAATACCTAATCGTTAACTTTTGGAAAATATCTAGTTTCATGGATAGGACATTCAAAATCAAACTTATTAAGTATTCTAACTTTTACTATATTAAATATTTAAATTAAAAAATATATAAATGAAGTACTGAATAAAAATAAATTTAATATTTGTCATAATCTTGAT
>NW_026099572.1:19810903-19948450 GCF_025091365.1 Daktulosphaira vitifoliae | reverse complement strand
TTGTCATAATCTTGATTATAATTTTATTTTGTACATAATATTTGCTATTGATAATATAATAACAAGAAGCATAAATCTAAGGAATAATCACAAAATCTAAAATCGATGATAAATGATGTTTTTAAAATAAAATTATTAGAGAAAATTATTAAAATTAACCCAAATCTTTAACAATAATAATTTTTTTTAGCCGTAATTTTTTATCAGTCTTTAAATCATACTTTTGCCCTAAAAAAGGGAATAAATCATACCAAATTTCTGTGATAAGTCCAAATCAGAAGAAGTCTTCACCAAAAGAATCCTATAAAGATATATATATATATTTCTGTTTATGTTTCATTACACTTACATTTTATTTGTTTTATAATTGATTTATTGTCATTATACATGAACTTGTTGCAATCATAATAATCTGTTGTGAAAATAAAACCGTATTTACTACCATATTAAAATTATTTTTGTATTTATAGGTATACAATTATCTACCATTTTTAACACATCTAAATATCTCTACTGTGAACCATTGAACCATACGCATCTATAAGAGGGATAATATATTATTTAACTAATTTTTCATTTGTAACAACTCCCCTTTTATATTTTATTTATTAAAAAATGAAAAAAAAACTTTAAACAAATAAATAATTAATAATTATGCCATTAATATTATTTCACTATGATCATAATCACTAATAGTTGTTATTATTGTTTATATAATCAAATTTGAACTATAAAGGTAATTATTTTCATCTTGTACAATTAATTCAATGATAAATTCTTATATATTTACAATAACTTAATTATTAACTAACAAATTAATAATTTACAAAAACATTAATTAATTTTAACGTTTCCTTCCTATAGCTTCTGCTTCTAAAACTGTGTCAGGCATTTTTTTATTAAATGTTTCTGGAAAAAAAAGAGCTGAACAACCAGCTACAAAAGTTGCTCCGCTAAAAAGTATTATTGGAGCTGATTGGCCAAAATACGAAACCTAAAAATATTAATATTAGTCATTATATAATTTAAAGTGTAGTCAGTACTTAGGGTGGGGCCATAGGGCACTTTATGGCACCAAAAACATATGAATACTTTTTTTTGTGTAAGATGTATTTACTTTAAAAGTACATTTTTTTAATCATTTGATGTTATTGCTTTTGTATATACAAGATATTTTATACCTACGCTTTAAATAGATCTCGACGTCAATGTAATTGTTATTGCTTCTATACGATAGTCGATAAGTTATAAAGTCTCCGTTCAGAGACCAATATTGATAGGCCGTATGGGCGTAAGCAACGGACATTGTGATAAAACCGGGGCTAAAAATAAATTAGAAAACCAATATTTTCTTTACTTTGCTGATATATTCGACTATCTCCACACAATAAATATATAGTCATTGATGACAAGTCGTGTATACTATATAATGCATAGCGTGTTCAGAATTTGTTTTTTAGTTGTACTTTTTTCCTTTAAATTAATCCTTTAAAATTTACTTTACAATGGGCAGAATACCATGCAGGTATTCTCGGAATGCTAGCTTTATAAAAAAACCTAGCAAAGTAAGGTCGCGGCATAGTTGAGAAAATTATACATAAAATCTGGCAGTGATTAACATAACTAAATTAAATAACGCTTAATTTGAATTTGTTAAATTTCACAATCATTTGTTTATGCGTATAATCACAATTTCTGAGTTTTAAAATTTCATTTGAATATTAAATTCATGTTAAATTATTTGCTTTATTAAAATTGAAATTTTTTTTTTTTATTGCGATTTTTTATTTTATCAGATGATCAATTATAGTAGAACAATCGTAGGAATGAATTATTTTTTTTTATTAATTTAGTACACTTTAAAAGTTTTAATTTTATATAGGTTAAAATAGAGCAGCCATCCCAGAATATTTTCAAAAGTTGAAAATAAACAAATTTAGTACTTTGACTGTCAATTTTTCATAATATAACATCGTTAGATATAATTTCTTTTTAATATTGTAGTACATTTAAAAAAGTTTTCATTTGATAAAGGTTAGAAAAATACAAACTGGCCGTTTTTTAATGCGTCGGTGGTTTTTTCAAACCCTCCCTGTACTTCGGTTATTCATTATCTCAAAGAGCATACCAAAAGAAAGCTTATTGTCTTTAATATGATTTATTAAAATTTCATTGGAATAATTGTTTCGATTAAAATGTTATAATAGTTTTAAAATGCTGAAAAAAATTGATAACTGTTATTTTTTCTACGTAACGTAATTTTAAGATATTTTTCGAAATATCTAAAATTGAGGGTATTTTCCCCAATTTTTAGTAACGATAGATTGAATAAGATTTAAATCGGTCCAGTGAGAGCTGGGATTTTTGGAAAAACTAATACTTTCTCAGCTTTGCATCGAAGCTAAAAAATAATAATAATAACTGTTTGTCATATACAGAGTGATTTTTTTATCATAACCCAATCAATTACTTACAGAATAAATATATTTAAACATTTTTTTTTTTTGGTTAACTTTAGTTACACATTATTCTTGAATTATTAACTATGTAATACTTTTTAAGTTCATCCCTTATGCCTTATAAGGGCGTCAACTTTGTTTTTTAATACAGGTAGCTAATTGATTTTTTATGACATCCATATTAGCAGGAGTTTATAAATACACTAACTGACAATACAAAAAGTATATCTATTGATAGTCATAATTGATAATAAACAATCCGTGACTGTGATAGCAATATCATAAAAACCAATTAGCTAAGATGTTTGAGTTTTTAATTTAATAGTAAATGGCATTTGAATTTTTAATATAACTTTATTCGTTTATTAGATATAAACATTTAAAGTTTCACATTTTTGAGTTAATATACATGCATAATACACAAGGTATTACAAATACAGGTAGCTAATGGTTTTTATGACATTGCTGTCACAGTTACGGATTGTTTATTATCAATTATGACTATCAATAGGTATTCTTTCTAAATTGTCAGTTAGTGTATTTATAAACTCACAACAATGTGCCTTACTACCATTTATAATAACAATTTTGTGTACCTGCGAATATTGATGTCATAAAAAGTATTACATAGTTAATAATTCAAGAATAATGTGTAACTAAAGATAACCAAAAACAAAACAATGTTTAAATATATATATTCTGTAAGTAATTGAGTGGGTTATGATAAAAAAATCACTCTGTATAACAAAAAATAAAGGTGGTTGGGTTTCAATATATTATATTGTTGAGATTTTGAAGTTATTACGAATGTAATGATAGCCGTTGATACAGGGTTAAATGTATCTAAAATCTTCCATGGAAAATATATTAAATTTCTATCCATGTTAAATGGGGGAGTTAAATATATGATTATCTTAGGGCGTCAATGAGAGTTAACACGATACTAAGTGCAGTTGAAAACGATTTTAGCGTAGCTTAAATTTTTTTTAGTGCAGTTAATAATTACTAGAAATACAGAGTGATAGATTTATAATAAACTACTTGATTATTTTCAAAATAAATGCAACATATCAAAACAAATTTTTGCTCTATTTTAGTTATATACATTTCTTGATTTATCAGCTAATATTTACTTTTTAGAATCATTCCTTATAACTTATAGGTATGTCAACTTTATTTTTTAAATGAAAATATACATCTAGTTAAGAAAACGACTGGATGATAAAATGTTTTGAATCAGTATTTGAGAAGTTATTACTTATTTTAGGTAATGGTGAGAATTGGTTGCTGCTATTTTTATCACTAATCATTTCCCCGTCGTACTTTTCCTTCCGCAAAGGTATAAAAAATAGAATAATTTCCGAATACTGGTCCAAAAGTTGTTATGGACTAGTAATTTTCTTCTTTTTAAGTTTCATTTGGATACACAACTGGGTTAGGCCGTGTAGAACACGTTGTGTCCAAGGCGCTTGGCTTTTAAATTTTTTATTACGTAGCTAAAAAAATTCTTAGATTTTACCCTGGATAAATTATTATTTGACAGTAGTTAATATGATAATTGGCTAATTGTCATATTAAGTAAATTGCGCATTTACTAACAATAAAAATTTTAAATTATTACTGGTAAATTAGTATGAAATCATATTTTATATTTATAAACTACACCTTTTATTACAAATTTTTTGAATGAAGTTCTTTTACTTACTAGTAAAGGTGATTGAGGTGCTACCATTGAGCCAATTCTACCAAACATAGAACAAATTCCGAGTAGAGAATGACGTATTTCAGTTGGAAACATTTCTGCCGTATACATATATAATATCACAAATGACACAGTTATCACAAACTTTCCCAATAGATACAGAGTAACATTTAATAACACTATATCTAAAATTATTGCATGAATGAATCAACATAAATCGAATTGAATATGTTTTGTTAAATTTAAACTTAAAAAAGTTTCTCATTGATAATTATAATACTATGGGAAAATTTTTTTTTATACGCCTTAGTGGTCTATTAAGGCGATGACCTCCGAAAATAAGTAATTAATATTGTACTTACTGTTTGGAATGAATGCTATCGATAGACATAATGCACTGCAAAGTAAAAGAGTCACGCATTGTGACTCTCTCCTTCCAAATTTATTTAATATTTGAACCACAATAATGAGGGCAGGTATTTCTATAAGGGCGCTCAAAATAAAATTCCCATAGGGATTACCAACAATTGCACTAGCGTTCAACGACAAACCATAGTAGACAAGTGTATTGATCATCCTATACAAAATAATTAAAAAAAAAAAATACTTTTGAAATAATTAAACATTTTAAGAGTATTACCAGCAAAATGAACAGTTCAACAAACGAGTCATAATACACTTTGAAGATAGAGCTCGTCTAAATGCTTTTGATCTGGAGTTAGCTTCATTTTCGTCCTATTGATGAATAATCAAACATTTTTTTTATCATAATAATGAAAGAAAATCCATAATAATGTTAATTACCAGTAAAATTCCTTTATTGATTTGTATAGTCAAAAATTCTAGTTTTTTCAATGTTTCATCTGATAGATTTTTTCCGTTAAATTTTGCTATGCATTTTAATTCTTCTATAGCCTTATCAATTTTACCCGCAGTAATCAACCATCTAACTGACTCTGGTGTAATTCTATAAAAACATTTATTATTTAAATAATCCAATATAATTGTGTCATTTGTTTTTGAGCACGTTTCAAAATAATGTTTATAATACTTTAATAAATCTATATACATTTAACTAAAAATAAGCAATAAATAAAAAAAAATTTATCATTCACTTTTCTGAATTAAAATGAATTATTTATTTAACAATTACCTGTAGGCAAGTATGAAAAATAATCCTGGAAAGTTCATGATAATTAAAAATTTTCTCCAGTCCTGCACATACCAAAATAGCACACCAACTAAAGCTTCGCCAATAGGATAAAATCCACTAAGGGCCGTACTAGCAAAAACTCTATGCTTTCCTCCAATTAAACCTAATCCTACAGTAAGAAAAGTAAAAAATCACTCAATGTTGTATGGCATATTATGAACAAAAGAATTAAGCCATTTGTATTATTTAAAAATATTGAATTAATAAAATAAGAATTTAGTAGATAATGCAATAATGTTACCCATTATAAAAGTAGCGCTATAAACGCCACCTGAAAATAAAGCATCGCAAAATTCCAAGATCAAAAACATCATATAATTAAACGACATGCTTCTCAGAATACCACAAGTAGCCGCTAACGTACTGCCGATTATAATAATGTTTTTTCTTCCGTACCTAAAAAAAACTCATTTTAGACCTCAAAAGTTCATTTGAAAGTTCATTTTTATTACATACTTGTCAGACAAAAATCCAGAAATGGGTAGTGAAATAAATTGACCGATGTTGTTCAATGTTCCTACTGTTGTTAATTTCCATTTATTTCTTCTACAATATATGTGGAACTGAAATGTATAATATAATTATTTCAAGCTACTAGAAAATATTCTAAAATTTATTTACCGCTGAAACAATAGTTTTTTCACTATCAGAAGCGAATATAAAACTATTGCATTCAGTTATCGACGATTTATTAAAATTAAGGGCACTACAAGTATAATTAGTTTTTTTGATTTTTTCGAATTGTTGGCATTTTGAAGGTTTGTATTTATCAATGAATGGAACTGCGTTTTTTAGCCATTCAGGATTGTACACTTGATCTGAAGTTGATGAATCACAATCATTGATGTAACATCTATAATGAAATAAATTATAGAAGAACTACCAAGAAACCGTTAGAATTAATTGATATTGATAATATTATTTTACCTATACTTCATATCTCCAGTAGTAAATAAAAATGACAATGTTGACGAAGCTGTGAACATTAATGCTAATCCAAGTAAGATCATGTAAGATTTTTGGTATCTTCCAAATTCACCTACTTCTTTAAGTAATGCGTCTATATCTATTTTTCTATAATTCATATATATATATAAAATACAATTATTGAACTACATTTCAGAACTTTTTGATACAGTAATCTGCATTTCAAAACTTATATAAATGGATACAAATAAAACCTATCTAATAGAAAATTGTAATCTTAATTTAATTTTGTTAATATTTAACTAAACAAATAAATATTAAAAAAATTTTAAATTTCTTACAAAAATTATACAAAATTATTTAGTCTAATGAGATTTATTATTATACACTATTTATTAGAATTATATTGATTTATAAAATTGATTAATAAATAATTAAACAAAGCTTAATACTTTTTTTTTTAAATTAATTCCTTAATTAAAAATAAGATATTTTAAATGGGGATCAATATTACGGTAATATTTTAAGACTACTTTTTTACAATAGACATGATTAGATATAATTTTATCATCCCTAAGGTTAAAATTTTTTCATTCGTTTCCTAGGTATTCTTTAAATAATTTTTAATCGCCACTTTAAAAATAAGGATGATGATTTTAAAGAAAAAGAATTTTACGTACACGCTAAAAAAAAATTTCCAAATTTTCACATACACTTATTAGAAGTCTGTATATTAAAAATATAATGACGATAGGAATTGTTAGATCATTTTGTATAGTGTAATGCATCACTGTATACTAGAATTATTAAGGATTTTTATTTGAATTAATATAAGTAAAATGCATACTTTATTAAGAATATAGTTATACACTATAAATGATCTGAATATTTAAAATACACCTAAATTCAAATGCTAAAAAAAAAAAGTTAAGATATAAATATAGTTGTAAAGTACTTATTAAAATCCTTTTCAATAAGTACAAATAATTTAAAATATACAAATTATTTTTTTCCAGTAACTATACCTTTTTTCCATTTTTTTTTTTTTTTTTAATTTTGAGATCTTTTAAAATATAATACAAAAACTTTTAATTCAATAATAAATTATTTTATAAAAATTAATTTTAATTTCCAATAACTTTGATGCATTGAGTAATTTGCCATTTTTTTTTATTTTAATGACAATAAATAAATTTTTATTAAACTCAAAAATTTTAGCAAGCTCGACAAATTTCTCGACGCACACTTTGAGCATTTGTATAGTACTAATAGCTCAAGTAAAGTACTTTTATTAATTTTATAGATCTCCCCTCCTAGCATTATGTTGTACAATAACATAAATGTTTTTATCATAATAAACTTTTCACAATATTATATATCAAAAATGCACGATTTATTTTAGTGTAAATACTAAACTCATCAGTGTCGTAATTGGCATTTAATCCAAGGAGAATATATTTATATAAATATATTAGCCCTCAAAAAAAAAAATAAATAAATTGATGTCGCCATGGAATTATTCCTACTAGGTCAATTAGGAAAACTTTTAAAATTTATACAATCATCAAATGGATAAAGACGCATTTCTACCTTTTATTATTTTAAATGGTAATGAAATCAAACTAAAATATATTGATGAGATAATATTAATATTTAATTAAAGGAAGCTTTTAAAATTGCAAATTTTACAAAACTATTTTCAAAGGCATTAAAAAATACGAAAAAAAAAGAAGTCCTCCGGTTACAATTGAAGTTTAAAATTAATAATTAAAAAAAAGACAGTTCCGTCACGAGAAAATGTTTAACTATGGATAAAGCCTGGCCTCTAAAATTTATAAATCTGACCCTAAATACAAGTCTTCAAAAAAAAATATATGTATATATGAGTTCAACACGCTATTAGTATATACAAATATATATGTAAAATGATGCACTTAGTAAATTAAACGCAAAGAGAGGATTTTTAAATTATTTTGTTTGTTTATTAAATAATAAATTTTAATTTAAAATTTAGCACATTTTTAAATTTATTTAATTTAAGAATTTTGAAACGCCAACAATTATTTAATTTAAAGAAGCGTCCTTTAACTTATTTAACAGACCATATCACTTCAAATTACATTAGTTACACGGATTATTGAAAAAACGAGTCAACTATCAATGAGTACAAAGAATACAGTTTAAATGATTGGCGTCAAGTTTTTCCCATCAATCAGCTATTTTGAATTAACCGTTTTGTTTTTCACTAAAATTTCAATAGGTTTCGACAAAGCATAAGTTGTGTGTATCATAATGCTTATCAGTCTTTTGTCAGATATTTTGCATACTAAGTAATAGAGAATTAGTTTAAATAAACCGTTTATACAATGTGACGATGGTTTTTAGTCAATATTTCTAAAAGAAAGTATTTTTAATAAAACATTAGCTAAAATTTTCATTTTCCTTTTAATCATCAGTCTATATTCTTAAATATATTTTAAGTGTTCAAAATGATCATATTTTTTTAAATTGTTATAAATTTAGACATGAATACTATTAAAAAAAATTCTTTTATATATAAGTATAATTATTTAAATTTAATTTTTACAAAAACAAAAAAATAAAAAACAGATATTGTTGACAAGGTACACATGATAAAAAGAAATGCATCATTTGTATTTTTGATAATCTAGTTTTTTTAATATTAGTTATTTGAAAAACAAATTAATAAAAAAAATTTATTTTTAATTTTTATGCATATTTTTTTTTATTAGAATTTTAAAATGTAATAAAATAAAGGTTTTAATTTTTCTAAAAAGTTATTGTTTTGACTTATACCATTTTCCCTATGTATTTGTAAGACATAGCCATTGCCTTCATGATAAAATTGCGAATAACTATATTTTTTAATAATTTAGTAGGGAGGACAGAATAAACCTTATTGTAATGACAACAATTTAAATAATTTTTTTAAATAGAGATTTTTTGTTCCGATAACGCTTTATATATGTATCAATACTGTAAGTATCAATTTCTGGAAAGATGATATCCCAAAATGTCTAGATATACGTTTTTACCATGGAGACTCTGGTAAAATAATAAAGGATTTCTTTAATTTGTATTCTTTACAGTTTTATATCATAATGGTTTTAAAATATCCATATTAGGTATTTTATTTTCAAAATATAGAAATATCAGATATCGCTATAAAGACAATTTACAGACTGATCGGTTTATCATAAACCACTCGATTACTCGTAATAACATATAATATTGCAAAAAAAGGTTATTTAATTTGTTGGTTGCATATATCCCTTATAACTTATAGAGGTGTCATCTTTATTTTTTTTTTAATGGCAACGTAATTAATAGCTTGTAAAATAGGAATAATCTAATTAAGAAAATCACTAGTCGATAATAAATTTTGGACCAGTATTCGGAAATTATTCTATTTTTTATACCTTTGCGGGAGGAAAAGTACGACGGGGAAATGATTAGTGATAAAAATAGCAGCAACCAATTCTCACCATTACATAAAATAAGTAATAATTTCTCAAATGCTGGTTCAAAACATTTTATCGTTCAGCCGTTTTCTTAACTAGATGTATATTTTCATTTAAAAAATAAAGTTGACATACCTATAAGTTATAAGGAATGATTCTAAAAAGTAAATATTAACTGATAAATCAAGAAATATATATGTATAACTAAAATAGAGCAAAACATTTTTTTCCAATTTTGTATTTATTTTGAGAGTAATCGAGTGGTTTATTATAAATCTATCACTCTGTATTTCTAGTAATTATTAACTGAACCAAAAAAAAATTTAAACTACACTAAAATTGTTCTCAATTGCTCCCAGTATTGTATTATCTGTTATCGACGCCCTAGGGCAATCATATATTTTATTACCATGTTTAACATGAGTAAAAATATTGCTAAAAATTATTGCTCACCTCCAATCATAATTTAAGTTGTTTAAAATTTCTCATATACTGATCCAAAAGTTGTTATACACCAGCCATTTTCTTATTTACATTACTATCGATTTTTTAAGATAATTATATATTGTTATTTAAAAAATAAAGTTGACACCCATATAAGTTTAATTATCTATTAAAAATTTAAAATCTACCGGTGAACAAATTTAGAAGTTCGAATAACGCTTATATTAAGTTTAGTTTTATAATTCCAGTCTAAATATTTTTATGATCTTACTAATTTAAAAGAAATTCATTAATATATTTTTTTAATAGAAAAATTATATTTAATCAACAGTAAAATTAAACAATTACGTATTAAATTATTTTACTGTATAATTTGTATGTTGCCATAAAGTTGTCACTAACTTTTCCGGAAATTAGAATAAAATCTTATTATTTAAAAGCTGATCCAAGTTGAATTTTAGCGTGCAATCTAAAATAATTAAAGTTTTAGTAATAATATCCTTGAACAAATATTTCTTACTAATTTGAAATATCATTATTCGATATATTATTTTATTGTAATCAATTACAATAGAAAAGTATTTCTATTTTCAATTAAAATTTTCTACTAACCGATTGTGAGCAACTTCTAATTGCTTGATCAGAATTTCAAGTTCAGGTGTTTCGGCCATTATGTTATACTTATGTGGTTTATTAAAAATAAAAAATTTATTTTAATTTTGAAAAAAATTATGAGCAAAATATAAATATGAATACATTTTTTTCTCGGCGAACTTTTGATGAATGTTCTTTGATGGCATTTTGCTATTGCTAATCATATTATGCTTATCGAGACTATAGCGCCTGCGTGTGTATGAGATGACATATCTCTTACACACTAACTCGGACAATGACATTGTTTGTACTCACATTCATTGAGCTTGATATTTTGACTTTACATTGAACTTGATATTTGTTTGATAGCGTTTGAAAACTTACCCTAGCCTAATCAGAATAACGTTCATATTTGATCATTTATTTTTGAATGCTTGAACGTTTCAAACTTCATAAATTTGGACAACTATCTAAAGACTTATTATTAAGAATTATTAAGCTTTTTTTTTATTAACTTTTATGATTATGAAAATATCATCAGAAATAATATTTTTTTAATTTGTCAAAAAAAAGTTTTTTTGCGAAAATGTAAAAAAAAACATCAGCCTGTATACTCTTTGAAATATGTATGAACAGCTGTGCACAACGTAAAATCATTTTCTATTTGGTCATTACTGAAATATATAGTTGTATACCTTAAATAAATGTGCTATCTTAGAACGTATAATTTAAAATTATTTTATGAACACTCCTAAAAATGACTAAACCAACTCATGGTTAATCATTTCAGAGTGATAATTATTCTTCATTAAAATTTACTATAAATTACTAAATTTTCAACTTGATTTAATAGTATTTATCTTGAAAAAATATGTAAAAAACTAAAAATGTGAAACTAAAAATAAATGTTAGATATTTCATTTATTTTGGTTCATAAAAAATGGTCCTTTAATATTGTCATAAACTAATCGCATAAATGATGAAATAAAACCGGAAAATAACGAATTGAAAAAATTACAATTGATCACCAAGGCCAGACAAGAATACACGCTTAGTAGGACCTTACCTTAAGTTTCAATTAAAGTTGTACGGCTTTTATTGCCAAGTAGGGTCAGAGAATAAAAGCGTTGAGTTCTAGAATAGATTTTAATTGCGCCGGTCACGACCGTCAGAGTTAATATAAATAACAAAATACACATTGCCTAAGCACAAAAGTAGTGAAAATTAAAAAAAAATTTAATATCTTAATGATACTACTATTCTCAAATGCAATTAATAAGATTTTAACTATTTAGTTAGAAAGAAGATAATAATAGTAGATTGATTGGTCAATATAAGTATAATTAAAATACAGCTACAAATTACAATTAAGTTGAACAAATTCAAATTACAATAACAAATAATTAAAAGTACAAATTAATTATAAGTATTTATTAATAACTATTATAGTACTTATGCCGTTCTTAAAATATACCCATAACCGCTAGAGCAAAACGATGAAAATGAATTTAATAAGTGATATTATGTTAAGTTTTAATAATACGAAAATATGATAAATTTAGCACCTAATTAAGTTGAGATTACGTAAATAATTCGATGAGCAATAAAATATAAATACAATATATGGATTAACACTAATATTTGGCAATCAGTTACAATTTATAAACAATATTTTGATGGTAAATTAAAAAGATAACTAGTTAAAATTCAAAACGAATAAAAAACAATAACTTCGATTCTTTTAGAATCAATTATTTGAATTTGGTAGTCCTATGACCGCTATGTTTCCATCTCTCAGAGGAGCCAACAAATGGGTATTACCCGGCGTAGCGACTACTGTTTGAATTGGAATATCCAGTGGAACGTCGTAAACTGGATGTAAACTATACAATAATTTTTATAAAATAATATTTCTCATCAAATTATTTTTATTATTCATAAAAATAAAATGTTTACATTTTAACTTTAAAAAAAAACAATTATTATATTACCCCAAAAGACGGCTAAGGGTTAAATAGCCAGCATCGTCGACAACTACTAAACAATCTCCAATCGTAGTAATTCCAGTGACTGGAGCGCCAACATATTTAGAACCCAAATTATCACCGTTACAACTAAACACATGCACTGAGTGACATTCCTACAAAGGAAAATAATGATGTGAATTACGATAATAATTATTATTTATACTTACTTTATCTTTAGCCGAAAATGCGATATGGCCTTGAAATGAAATGGTAACATAGGATATAGTAGACGGAGGGCACACACAACCTAAAGGAATTAAACAATGAACTAGAAGTCCTTGGTGTATACTGTACACATTAACTGTCCCATCTTCAGATCCGGAAACAGCCATATCTAACTCGGTGGCTATAGCAACGCACGTTACTGGTAAATCATGACCTAGCAATGTTTGGAAAGGTTTAGGGTTGACATTATTTGTATTTGATACATCCCAGACAACTGAAGTACAATCCCTAGAACCACTTATCATATACCACCCACATGAATCTAGTGCTATGCATGTAACAATATCTAAAAAAATTAAGAACAAATTAATTATGTACATGAGAAAACAGTTTTTTTCGCTTTTATCAGTTCCTTAAAGGCTATCGCGGCCTCCCCCAAAAAAGGAGGTTTCTTAACCATTTATACTCCGGGACGAATGGTTAGTCCGTCGCGGAGAGAGCGATAGCGACTCCAATTACCAAACTGATCTCTCGTTTAGCAAATGAATCCGCCCGTGACCGAGTTTTAAACCCGAGGCAATGCGCGTCAAATACTGACACGTTACCGACTCAGCCACACCGTCCCTCTGACTGAGAAAACAGTTAAATAAAAAAAATCATTTTTCTTAAAAATAATTACCAAAATGTCTGATAACTGAAGATAGGTATTTATTTCTTGAAAAACTAAATGTTTTTACGCTATAATCCCAGTGGCCAGCAGTAAATAAGTACTTTGCATCATGCGATACAGCAAATAAATGACTGTTTATTTCAATGGACGGATGATAGGAGGATGATCGCATAGGGTACGCATTAGGATCTTTTTTGTTTCTAAAAAAGAATAACCACAATTTTTCAATAAAAATATGCAATTTTTTTAATTTTTATTAGTTACTTAAGTAAAATATGCGACGGATCCACGTCAAGTGTAAATCCTTTATTAGAGTGTTTATCATACGGCAACCAAGAGTGTCGACCAATGAGAGTATTTTCACACACTGTAACAAGGGTATCGTCGGTCATAAATGTTTGTAACAATCCCTTGGGTCCTGAACGAGGCGGACTTAAAAATACCATTGGATATCTACTATCTGTAATCTACAAATTATAATAATATAAAATTAACAATAAAAGAACTTAATATATATAAATCTCTACTTCAACATAAAATGTAGATAATTCTTTTAACATCATCGTTAAATCAGGCTTTTTGCTATCAGATTTCATCATTCTTTCTAATGCTTTATCTAGCGGTAGTCTTGAAGGATGAGGTTCTCTTAAAAGTTGACTTGGAGTCTGTCCAAAATTGTTAATCATTCCTTCAAGGGCTTCTCTTTCTATTGGGTCTGAAATGGCATCCAAATCCACGGCTCCTTCGTAACTAAAATCAAAAAATTAATAAATACGATCGATACAAAAAATTCATTTTTTTTTTTAGTGCTAAAGGGCTCATTAAGAATTTTTGTCGTTTTTTCGATTAAGAAGATTTCTCAAACTAATGTACTACGAGTGGAATTATTATTCTATTGCCTAGGAAAGTAGTTGCGACTTTATTTGAATGATACACATCCAACAAAGTTTTAGAAAACTCAATAACAGAATTGATATTGAGTTATGAAAATATATATTATTTGTAAAATCAGCAATACCTGCAATAATAAAAAACATTCATGGCGTCAACAGCTGCTTGACCTTTTTGTTTATAGCCAAAAATTAGATCAATCCATTCATGTAAATGGCTCGATACATACTCAGATTCCAAAGCTTTTCTGTGTTTATAAATAAAATCTTCTGGACTGTCCGCCCAAGGAGGTAAAATCACATCACCTATTCTTTCCTTTGATGACTGTAAACGTCCAAGATCAAAACTGTAATCAAGTTAAGCTCATAATTATTTGTGTTTTTCTATTTTACTATTAATAAAAGTGTTTAATTTATTTTTATACATATGTAAATATTAATGTTTTTTTAGTAATAAAAATTAAAATAATAATGGTTTTTACTTGTTCATATTTTTTAAGAATTCTGGAAAATAAAAAAATTCTGGTATCAATTCTTTGACGTCATTAGGAGTATCCATTAATAATTTCCATGTTTGAGCAATTGAATGGAATTGTCGGTCGGCAACATCAAACCTATGATAAAAATATACACATCAAGAATTGTTTTTTTAAATATACTAATGTAAATACCTTCCACTTTGAAGTTCTATATGTAGAGATGTATAAGGTTCTACTCTAACCAAATAATGAAGGACACCAGCAGAATTTGAATAGTGAGTTCCATAGTGAAATTTGCCTATTACACCGTGCGGATCTTCAAAATTCCTATATTTCGCTTGAACATCAGCTTCATTATTGGGGTTAACAACTCCTACGGGTCTTGATAAATCCCTAAATGTTTTTGGATTGTTCAAATCCAACTCTTCAGATGTGTAATCGGCTAAAACCCACGGGAATACTGGATACTGAGAAAGATCATTGTAGGTTCTACCAGCTATTGTGTTTAACTATTTAAATAATTAATTGCAAATTTATAGACATACTATAACGTAGCTAAAAGTGATTAAATTAATACTTACTTGCATCAAATATTCGAAATTGGATATTTCTCTATTAACCCACTTTTGAGTCATGTTTGATTTTTTGAGTAAATCTTGAGGATGACGACTACTATTGAATGAAAAATTTGGAGGATGAATACTAAAAATAGCAGTTAATACTTTCAACCGAATCTACAACAAAAAATTTAATATTTAAATGATATATCATGGCTTGTTTAAAAAAAATGTATCAAATACTTTAGTAGTGAAGTTTAAAAAGTAGTTTGACTGATCCATCAAAAAAAACTCTAAAGCACTTCGCCGCAAATTATAACGCCTGAGATACACGTCCCTCAATTTTGTCATGGACCACTAAAATTTAAACGAGACATAAATAAATAAATTTAATAAAAAAAAATAACAAGGATCAAAATTTTGAAATTTCAATGAAAATAATGTATAAAACATAATTTTTCTATTAATTAAAAAAATTATTTTTATATTTATCTTTAAAATTTATTTTGAATCTAAAATCTAGAAAACCCATTAGTTTTGGTTATTTACTGACTGCATTGCCATCAGTAGCTAAAGAAAAATATTTGTTAAATCAAACTTAACGAACACAAATATTATATATCTGGTATGCATGAAATGATATATTATTTAGTAAAAAAATTCGATTAAGATTTCTACCATTTGGCATAAAATAATTACACTAAAAAGTAACGCTAATATCATATTGGTTAATGTTATAAACATATTGGCACACACTTCAGTTAATTCAAACTTAATTACTTCGGTTCTAATTCCTAGTAGTGTTTTAATTTTGCTATATTCTGAGAAATATCTACAAATTAAAATTTGTATGGATCTGGGTCCTTATATTCATCTTAAAACTGTATATTAATTAAATATTTAAATATAAATAAAGTAATAGTTTTATTATTTACTAATTTAATTATAAATAATTGTTTACTTTAATTCAAATACGAGTTATTTTTCTTATAACACTTTTGAGTTGCACAGCAAATAATTGTATATTGACAGTATCAAACATACCGTTTCATAACAAAATTATAATAAAAGATCAATTTTTTAAATTAAAAATTTATAATAGAATATTCATTGAAAAAAGTAAAACAATTATTACAATTTAAAATAAGTATAAATATACTGTACATATTTTTAAATTATTTAACCTTAAAATCATGTCTATCGCAATCCTCCGTGATAGGTGTTAAATCGTAAAAATATGCGTGTGTTGTAGTGATGACTAATCTTCCTTTAATAACACTCATCAATGTCACAAGTTGACAATCGACAGACAATACGTGTTTCTCCTTTCGTTCATTGTCGTCTCTATAGATTATAAATTAGACGTTTTAAAATTATTAGTTTTAATAAGAAAATTTCTTTTATGAGTTTCAATTAAATTACAAAGATTATTTTGACAACAATTTTTGATAAAAACATAAATAAAAAAACAAATTCAAATAATTTACTACCAAACGTAAGTAAAAACTTACTCTGGATAATTAGTTTTATACGAAGCAATATTTTCGTCTGGTAACATTTCACCGTCTTCTTCAACTAAGCTACGAACCGCTGCTTGAGGCATACTAGGTGGAATTTCTGAACAATCCATAATGCATTTAACAGCATTGCCTATGAAATTTAAATACATATTTAAAAATATAATTCAGTACTGAATATATTGGACCATCAAGGACACCCTCGACTCAACTTTTATACTGCTAAGTAGATTTATTCTTTTATTATTTAAAGACCAAATAAATATATTATATTTTGCGAATAATTTTTTTTTTAAATTAAAACCTAAGTAAAAAAAAAACCCAGCACAATGGATAAATAAATAAATAAATAAATAAAGGGAATAGGTGTTATTTAAAAAAAAAGAATAAAAGAGGGATATAATTATTATTTCTCATAAAAAAATTGTATTGATCCATACACTTTTCAATAAGTTATACCATTATAAAGTTAAAAATGTAAAATATAAAATCGAGAATTTTTGTACAATAGTTTTAATATGAATAAGAAATTTCATCAAACGAGGGGAAACTATAGTAATGGGGTCCTTGATATTCATAGTTATTGAATCCAATGAGAATTAGTACCTTTTGTAAGGTATTTTAAAATAAAAAAAAATACAAAATCTAGAATTTTAACAAAAGCTGAGAAAAAGTGGTAACAGACACAAAAAAAAAAAAAAAAAAANGAAAAGTGGTAACAGACACAAAAAAAAAACACATCATAATAAAACCAATACTTTCTCAGCTTCGCATCGAAGATAAAAATGTTTTTAACATGGTTTAAAAGCCTCCAAGATTTATATATATAGTTTAACTTTATATATAGTACTTATGAATGTGCCACTTATTTTATGAATTTTAAATAAAAAATATTTTTTAGTTTTTGAAAAAAAAAATGTTTGTTTGATTATTCACTATAACCCATTGTATTATATTATATTTAACGATACAGAAGTAAAAAACCGAAAATTAACCAAGAAAAAAATAACGTATACTTTTTATAATACTTTCGCGCTATTTTTTACAGATACTCAATTCAGGACAATCTTAAGCGTTTAAATCTTCAAATGTAAACATTTTTATACTGAATAACTTCATGAATACATACAAATATCTTGGTATTTTCTTAGGCTTTCTGCTTATGTAATGTTAAATATTGTTTTTCGTGGGAAATCAAACAATCATTTTTTTTAGAAAATCATATTTTGTATATTTTTGTTGTCTTATTTTTTTTTCAAATTTTCTATATTCAAAAATTTATTTACAGTAAGTGTTTATTTCATAAACACATAACATTTAAACTTTGAGCTTAAGTTGGCACGTATTGACCATATTGAATTGACCTCAAATTTCGTAGATATTATAAAAGTACTAATAAAAACAAAAGAAATCGTTGTTACTAAAAAAATTCAATGCACTCTTGCACTTTAGTACTTATAGTTATTCTACTGATTTTAACGTAATTAAATAGATATGTAACTATGAAACTAGGCTGCGTTAACATCTGTTTAGCTAATAAGTATTTATAAACAATAAAATCTTCACCAGCATTATCTCGTAGATTACTGGCGTTTTTATGATCGTCAAAATGATAATTGGGACATAATTTTAGACGCATTCTTGAGTAATTTTCGTGCTGCGATAGTATCCAATGTTTTTCGGAAATACTCCTGAAACATAAAAATATAATTTAAGTAGATATATATATATCTATAACATTTGGTAATTTAATGATGCCACATAATGATTTTTTAAACTTTATACATAGCTTAAAATCTATTTTTATTCAACAGTTTCCAGTACTCACTCCAGAAAGTAAAGTAGGAGAAAAATTAAAATAATGTATACTTAGCATAATTTATAATCACTAGTGTAAAAGTTTTGATAAAAATTATCATCTTAATTATATTATCAGATTCAGATTTTTTAGCAATTAAATTTCTAAATAAAGAGTTTCTTTTAGAAAAATTATTAAAAAATTTTTAATTATTAGTCAATTATTATTCAATTATTTGGAACTTTTAATTTTTAATAAACTCATATTCAAATATTGTAAAAATTTTTAATAATTACTTCGTCCATTCAGTTAATCACTATGTTTCAAATAAGTTATTTAACACTTCATACATTTTTTATACTCTTTTACTATATTAGTTGATTAACGTAAATTCAATTTTTAATTCTTTTTGAAGGATGTAGAAAATTTTAATAAATGACCCCCAACATTTAGTATACAGAACAAAAGATTTTTTTTCTTTTTTTTTTTAATTTAACAGCGAGGCACCTCATCTGTTACGCATAATTAGACTATATTGAGTTTTTTAAATTATTTACTATTCAATATATAGTAAAACTGTTATTATTAAACGACTAACAATCAAGTATTAATGATGTTAACTTAAATATATAATTTCTTTTCACTAAAAAGAATTACAAATTGCAGTAATTAAAAAGCGCAGGAAAATATTTTAAAAATGTGTCCAGACGATGTTTTTTATTAAAGTATAAATAGTTAAAGAGTTAAAAAGACTGATTAAAGATAGTTAGATTAAAGATAAGTCGTAAAGTTTACCAAAAAATAGTACATTATAGCTACTCAAATTTTAGCTATTTTTAGAAATTCTATNTACCAAAAAATAGTACATTATAGCTACTCAAATTTTAGCTATTTTTAGAAATTCTATTAACATGCATTGACTTTGATGTATATGTGCATAACCAATTATTTAAAAGGTAAAATGTGCTGTACAATAATATAATTCTTTGTACGTGGTGACACTGCATTGAGGCATGTTCGAGTTATCAGTATATCAAAATGTGCACCATCTGGTTTTATCTTATTCGTGGTAGAGTTATGTAAGAATTCAAACATAACAAATAACAATTAGCAACGATTATATATATATATATATATATATATATTAGGGTGTCCCTTATTTTGAAAATTTTGGAAATTCTTCGGGCTCACCCCCCAAATTTATGTGTATACATATAAAAAGTGGCTACAAAAAATTTCAGGCCGATCAGATAAGTTTAACCCGTGCCGACTTGGGGTTGAAAATCGGCCAAAAGGGGTACTTTTTTAGTTTTTAGCAATTAACTCGTAAATTAGCACTCTCACAAAAAAAAATATTAAAACTAAATTGTAGATCTAATTGTTTTGTATAAATTAAGTCCTTACAGTTTTTCTTTTAAGTCCATTAGTTTTCTAGAAAAATGTCAAAATACATAATATTTCGTAAAATTGCCGAAATTAGCATATTTACGAATATTTTATCATATATGACGAACCATATGTGATACGACCTAATGTTTCATACAAAAATTGTTTAAAATTAAATTTTACGAAATAAAAGTATTAAGTACAAATTTCATTGAACCGATCGTTTTATTGCTATAGCTGAATTAACTCGATCATATTACGATTTTTACTAAATATATGAATTTTATTGCTTAATTTAAATATATTTCCTTTATATTGTAAAGTGATGTATTTGTTTGACTTAAACTCATAATGATACTTACTTCTCAATATTATTGTATAAATTAAAAAAAAGTTACTATATAAAATACAAAATGTTAAATTCAAAATAATTCACAAATTATAACAAAAATATACATTAAAAACTATGTTTTAATGTTTTTTTGTTGCAATTAGGATATAATATTCTATGCTCTTGAACACACAGTGTAAAAGTAACTCAGCTTTTTCATCGTTTACAGTTAAACTTTCATGAAAATCTTCCATTACCTTAACCGCTTTATCTGCAGAGTCATTTACTACTTTAAGTGAACATACAATTTCTTTTTCGTGTAAATAAAAATTATCAGTATTCCAATTACTTGGATCCAAATTTAAAAAATTAGTATTGATATCGAATCGTTTGAAAAATTTCATACTGCTTTTTGACAAAAAAGAAGCTACAGTTTTTTCTAAAAAAAAATATCAATCACTCAATAGTCATCAAAAAATAAAGATATCAAAAATTATTATACATGAAAATGATTTGTCAATATGAACCGATGAAAGAATAAAACGTTTACTAGGGTTTATTATTGACTCATTATTAAGGGATACAACCATTAATTTTTTTATTTCGGTTGAAATGGAATCGTCCATTTCCCAGAAAATATTACACTCGCGAATAGTCAATACTGCTTTTGCTCTTATAGTAAGATTAACAATTCTTAGGTTATAAAAAAAAACTTTTAGAACTTGTCCAATGGATGGAAGTTTTGAACCTAAAATTTGAGTAGTCAAAGACCCTATTAAAAATATTTTATTGTCATTTCTTAATACTACGGACATTTTTACGTACACTAAAAGAAAAACACAATAGGAAGCAGTTCAACTTAATACGCGATGTGAGCGACTAAAGTGGTATAAGTATAAGTTCACTATATCTATTGCTGCGATTTGTAATAAATTTACGATTTCCAGAGTTATTTATAATTTAAAAATAATAACAATACATTAATTCAGTCATACCATAGTATTATCGCCGTACTTGTACGATAAGTGTTGTAATGAACCAGATGATAACTAACAGAATCTAGCATTAAAATTCATATATTTAGTAAAAATCGTAATATGATCGAGTTAATTCAGCTATAGCAATAAAACGATCGGTTCAATGAAATTTGTACTTAATACTTTTATTTCGCAAAATTTAATTTTAAACAATTTTTGTATGAAACATTAGGTCGTGTCACATATGATTCGTCATATATGATAAAATATTCGTAAATATGCTAATTTCGTCAATTTTACGAAATATTATGTATTTTGACATTTTTCTAGAAAACTAATGGATTTAAAAGAAAAACTGTAAGGACTTAATTTATACAAAACAATTAGATCTACAATTTAGTTTTAATATTTTTTTTTGTGAGAGTGCTAATTTACGAGTTAATTGCTAAAAACTAAAAAAGTACCCCTTTTGGCCGATTTTCAACCCCAAGTCGGCACGGATTAAACTTATCTGATCGGCCTGAAATTTTTTGTAGCCACTTTTTATATGTATACACACAAATTTGGGGGGTGAGCCCGAAGAATTTCCAAAATTTTCAAAATAAGGGACACCCATATATATAAATATATATATCATGTTATTTCTGTTAATAGATATAGTTGTTTAGGAAATAAATTATTACTTTTTATACAATGAAAAAATGCTTGATAATAATAATAAATTATTATGAAAAAATTAACAGACGTCGAAAAATCTATTCATAAGATAAATTCATATAACAATTAGATTAAAATGCTAAAAATAGTAAAATTCTAAAATAAAATATGTTTTGTAAATATTAAATATATATACGGAAACAAATTTTTACTTTATATTACGTTATTTTTTCTTGCTAAATACAAACGAATTTACGAAAGTATATGATAAAAAAATTAGTAAATATGAACTGTACACATTTAATCTAAGATATAATTATTATTATTATTTTTTTTTTTTTAACAACCTTATGTAATTAAAATTGAGCATCCTCGGGCAAAGTATTTCATAATAGCCGAAAAGGACTCGTATGTGTAATAATATGCGTCACATTATTACTGTAGACTCGTTTGCCATGTTAACAATACTAAATAGGGACGCCGCGAGTGAAGCGGCCATCGTAAACGTATTGAGAATTTAAAAAACATATAATGCGACAAAATATATAAATGAATGCAATCTTAAACGTTAACTCTCATGAAACGTTACGGAGGCCCAACGAATTGGCGTTCACATAAATTGTCTTCACTTTACAACTATTAACATGTAGTAAAATAGAAGATGAAATAAGCCGTAATATTCATAGGAACATCACTTAGATACTTGTTTTGCATTTAAAATGCTAACAAACATCTCGAAGGGTATAATTGCGAGTGTTATACATAAGTCAACATAATAGTGCGAATAAACAAACGGAAAAAGCTATTTTCAAATTAAACTGATTATTTAATTGCAATGGCCAACGCAAGACAATGTTAATTTAAAAGCACCACATTTAAATAGACTATTATTTATATCCTTCCTCGGAAATGAATAGTTTCCTTCCATTACAAATTTGAAACCTAAGTACACACTATTTAATGTGCATTATTACTTATCTCATAACACACAGAAAATTTTTATAGCACACGTTCAGGTTTATATTTTTAGATTATCGTCGTCTCCATGGAAAACTGTACAATTAATTTTTAAAAGGAAAGATACTCTATTTTTGTAAAGCTGACAATGGAAATTTTTATTTTTTAATTTTATTATTTAAAAAAATATAGACACATTTTATACTAACAAACACAAAATATGTGTTAGTATTATAAGAATGCATATATAATATATTTTCTTCATACTATGTATATATATAATTAGATTTTTGTATACTACGTTGTGTACTGGCATACATTATTCCGACAAAAAAATGAAACAGAATATTTCGAAATTAAATATTAAAAGGTCTTGTTTCTTTTAATAAACATTTAAAAAAATGTAAAATATGACAAAAATTGTGAGTTTACTAAGTACGTTTAATTCACGGAAAAATACTAATCCGCCCAACGAAATTAATAGTTTGGAACCGTGCGGTCAGCTGAGTGTTAAATAGTACTTTTTATTTAAGACAATTTTATATAACTGATAGAAAGTTTAATTTATATTAAACAATAATGGATTTTAAAATATTTTAAAAAAATATGCACTTTGAAAAACTTATAACACAAATTGAAACTAGTGAGAAATTAATTGACATAAAATATCAATAGCTAGTAATTTTAATCAATTTAATTTTTAAATGAGTTTTAAAATTTCAACACTAAAAGTAAATTTATACTTCGATTAGAACAATAATCTGTAAGGAGGACTTAGACTCCTAAAAACAGAATAATTTGTCTTAGATACCATAATTATATTTATGTATAAAATATAAAATTTAGGTATTATTTAAAAATGTTGACTTATAATTATGAAAAAATTTTTTCATAATTGAATTGAAAAGTAAGAGAGATTGGGGCAAAATAATCTTATAGGTTTAAAATAATAAGGTAATGTTTGCAAACTTTTTATGGAAATATTTTTAAATATATAAACCAAACAATGAAAGAAAATTAAATTAACACATATGTTTGTTTTTAATTGCACTCAAACCTTTTTGAAAGAACGACTTATTGTCGTTTCACGATTGAAAATGTTTTAATTAAAAGCATAGACTATACTTAAGCGTAAATAAATAATGTAATTTAATTTTTATTCTGACAGAAAATAATGACTAATGTGTAAAAATAATAATCTTAATAATTTAGTGAGAATGATTAGTTTTTTTTTGTATGCGTTCTTATATCATAAAAGAAATTGTATTGATATTTTGCTGAGTAGTTATATAGCGTTCATTGAGTTTTGAATAATACAATTACCACATTAAAATGGGTTTTTGGGGGATAAATAGTATAGCCTAATTATTAAAGAAAATAAATTAGAAATTATATCTAAGAACATAATAAATAAAAATTAAAAATGACCTTTCTTGGTCATTTTAAATTTAAATACCACTCCAGCTTTTCGCCTCATGTCATATGGTTTACATACCTTTTGTATAAAAACTCTTTTAGTTTATAATTTTTAGGTGCGAAAAGTTTTAATAGTTTTCCTCAAATTATAAAATTAGTTATAGTCAAGGTTTTCGAAACATAAAAAATAGAAAAGACAAAAAATTTGATATAATTTTTAAGAAATTATAATAACTTGATTAATCATCTGAATGATGAGTCATTAATGATATAAATAAATAAATTTAATTGTTAAATCAATTAAAATTTCGGAATAAACCGTCTAGTTTTAAAAAAAATTATTTCAACGTAAGGTAAAAACTAAAAAATATCAGATTTGACTATTTAATAATAACAACTGTATTTTTGGGTGTAATTACAATTGTCAAGGGAATTGGAAAATTTAAAAAAAAATTATGGCGTTAGTAGATTCAATCAGATACGTTTTGTGATCTTTTGACGTATTATTGAACAAAATCGGTGCAGTAGAAGCGAAGTAATCATATAAACTGATTACAGTATTGTAAAAACAATAGTTTTCTTAATTACGCATCGGAGTAAAAATGTAACATAACCTTTATAAACCAGACCAACAAAATATTTGCTGTAAGTATTAAAAATTGAAATAAATTATAAAGTGCAACAAATAAAATAAAATCAATAAAAATAAAACAAATTAATATGGAAGAAACTATTATAATATATTTATAAAAGGAAAGATCGACTATATACAACAAGAATTACACATATTATAAGAAATCTATTGGTAATGTAAGGGCAATTAGTTAGCATTGTCGTATAGTTCATTTTGCAACTACGGCAGCTGGTGCTACTGCTGGTAAAACTGGTGCTACTGGTAAGTCCTTCTGTACTACGGCGTTGAATCCGTTGACGTCATCGGCATAGTAGCTCACTGTTCTGCGGCTACCATCGGGTTCGATCAAACTGTATCGACCCTTTACTACATCACCGTCACGCACTTCTTCTTGGTCCTTGGCATCACCGGTAAGCGAGTCTCTTACGGTATAAGCGTATTGATATTGTGGATAAGCATCAGCTTCGTCCAATCGGACGGCTGGGAAGGCAGCTGGAACTGGAGCTGGTAGAGCTGCTGGTACGACTGGGGCAGGAGCAGCAGCTACGGCTGGTGCAGCTCGAACAACAGCAGGGGCAGCAGCTACGGGAGCTAATCTAGCTGGAGCTGGATAAGCAGCAATAGGAGCGGCTCTGATTGCGGCGGCGGGTGCTGGATAAAGTGGCGCTTTGTATGGGAATGGGTATGGCAGAGCTGCAGCTGGTTGTGCAAAATACGGAGATGCGGCATAAGGCAATGCTCCGGGATAAGCATATGGAGAAACGGCGTATGGAGCGGGAACGATGGCGGCTCTGGACAAACTAGCAACACTTCCAATGACCAAAAATAGAACTGACTATAAAAATAATTGATATTTATAAGTTTGTTAAAATCATAAGTTACGGAAAATTTAACTGAAATAAAGGAATAAGAATTGAAGTCGTTAAAATAGTTAAAATAACTACTATTTTAATTAAATGTCAATAAATAAACACTAACAATTATAGTGAGTTATTTTTTTATTATAGAAGATAAATATTACTAGCGAATATCCTAGTCCCCGGGAATGTACGGATGTAATTTACAAGTTGAAACTTACCTTTGTAAATGCCATTTTTTATGTCTGGTAGTCGTTGAACTGATAAAATTCACTTAAACACCTTGTCAGATGAACTCACAAAACGAATGTGATTGATATGGTTCATTGGCGAGCATTATATACTAAATCGAATGATATGCACCCACTCTTTTGGGTTTTGCCTGTATTGTGCCGGACACGGGGGAGTTTGCCAACGGGTGTCGTAACGGACGTACTGCGGTCCGAATTCGATATTAGGTACACTGCTCATATACGGGTCATCAGGTACGGCGATCTTGGTCCGGGTCCAAACCAATCTATGAAGTGTAATTGCAGGATAAACGAGCGAAAGTGAAACTTTGGTCTCAGGACATACCACACCACTAAGCCAGAATCAATAAAATGAATCAACTCTTACAATTTGAATACAATTAATTTATGAATGAATCAACGCGTTTCTATAGTTTATTACTTTCAAATGACAAATAAGGCGTTTATAGTAAAGCACACAGTACAAAACAATCGATATTACTACAAGCTTATTTCAATGATGGACGTGATTGTATCAATTATCTGTGTCGAAAAAACAAAATTAAGTATTCTACTTTGCTAAGCCTTTTTTGTGGAATCGTTCTTCTTCATAATTGGTTCAAGATCACGGTTACAGTGGTCATCGCGCATACAATACGTGAATGCACATCATTGCGAAACACTAAAATAGAGAAAATGCCCCCTGAATGTATGAGTATCACGTATGTGATTACAAATGATTATTGCTGTCTGAATATGCAAGCGTTTGTCCAACGAACTATACCACTCGATTGTTTGTGTTCGTTTGTGCTGTAACAATGTATCATTTCATACGCGAACAAAAGATTATAATGTTTGCCAAAGTGGATTTTGTCCAGACAATAATTATTTAGAAACGCTTTTTAATTAGACGGCGGCCACGGTATCGATTGTGTTGTTGCTGTTACAAGCCGTCATTGCTATTAGTATCATACACCGTGTAGATAAGATGATTGTTGTCGCCAAACTTTGCTGGCCAGTCATTTAATGTGTTCTCCATTTGATTGTCGTATGACAATTTCACAGCAATTGTTGCACAAGAACTGCGTCTCTAATAAAACTTTTCACGCTTAAAACGGTTTTCATAATTAACAGTTTTTAAATAGCTGTTCAAAAGATTGTTTTTATCTACAAATTTAGCTAAGAATATATTGTAAAAAGGGGCGTATAAAATGTTATATTTCAAAATATTTTGAAATATAACCTTTTTTTTTTTATTCATCAAACAAATTTTTTCTCCACATCACTTTAGCTTACATATTTGCAAACTATTAACTATATATTAATTGTAAAAAATCAACAATAACTAAAACTAATAAAATTGTGGTACTGTCAAATAGTTTTCGACAGTAAAAATGATAAATATAGGATTTTTTAATTACTAAAATATGTATATTTGTACATAAATTCACATAAATAACTGCTGCAAAAAAAAATTTTAAATATTTATTTTTTCAGTTTTGTGATTTAAACATTTAAAAAATATATCTTCAATATTACTAAAAATGCAACTTTTATGAAATATTATAGAAAAGTAAAATTTTTAATAACTTCCACTGAAATATGAAAATAAAATATTTTTAACCAAAATGATTTTATATAGATTATTAAAGAATATGCAATTGCATAAAAATCCATCCATTACATGTCACTAAGATATGTAAGTAATAACAGTTATACAAGCAAACATCAGCAGACTAGTATGCATAGGCGTGGGGTTGGTGGTCTAGATGGATTTAGCATCTCACCAGTTTAAATTTTGCCCCCCAGAAATTCAGCAAAGTTATATCCATTGTTATATAAAAATTATTTTTTTATAAAGGATATAAGTAAAATTTTTGAAAAATTATGATATATGGTTATAATCAAATAGAATAAAAAAGTGTAATTTTTTTTTTTTTTTGAAAGGAGTAAGGAATATATTTTGTTGTTATATTTGCGTAATAATATTCGTTAAAATAAATTTAAAAAGAAAAAATTCACAATTTCAAAGATATATTAGTCGCTTGAAATATTTACAGCTACCACAAAACTTCAGCCCCTTTTAACTCTCCTAAATGCAGCTATAATTATAAGCAATAAAAAGTGCTAATTTGTGAAAATTCCTTATTTCTGCTTTAAACAACATATTGCAATAAACATAGTTGATATTTGTGCCATCAAACAGCGGACCTGTGATAAAGTTTCCATAATGCTCGAAGCATTTCAATTAGATATCGACTTAATTAAAATAAAATTCAATCGTAGTGTATCCAAATGAAAAATAAAGAGTAATCTAATTGGATTACTATTAACTATTATAAAATAGTTTAATTAGGTGTATTTATAATTGAATTCTTGTCTTGTAACAAGACTAGAAGTGAAAAAACTCACAATTGACATTTTGCGAAACAAAAATTACCACATAGTATTGACTCATAGTACAAGTATATTTGAAAATAAGTATCTAAAACAAGCGTAGTGACATGAAAAGCACAGTAAAATTTAATTTTTAAATTCAAAAAACTAAAAATGTTATAAATAAATTGCGTGGAGAATTACAATTGTTCAAAGTATTTAACAGAATTCATACAATATGAATAGAATCTGACAGCAAATTCTTGTAACTTTTGACTCAATAATTGTTTCCCTGTAATTTTTTTTTTTAGTAATTGCAATCATATACTGCGTTAAAAGTTAATTTTTTAATGTTTTCCTCCAATAAGAAAGAAAGGGTTTTTTCTATGTTAACAATAACAAAATCTTTTTTCTTGCGAACAATGTTGATGGGTCCATAAAAATGTTAGAACAGAATAGTAGGACATAATTTAAAGAATAAGTTTTATGAGTTAATTATGTATCTATTTTTTTTATTTTCTGTCCGGAAAGTTTATTTCTTTCTATTGATACAATTTTTTTATTGGTGCTTAGAAAAGTATTGACTATATTGTACATAAATTATTAGACCTTTTAATGCGAATATTAATAAATTTACGATAGGACACAATTAGTGTTTATTAGTAATCAACATTATAAACAATGTAATCATAAGAAATAATTATACAAAGACAGAAATAAAAAACACTATCAATTCTAACTTATGACAATATAGTCATATGTTCACAACAATTGTTTACATATGTAAACCACATTAAATTACAGTTCATTGTATTAGTCAACCAGTGTTATGTTGATATAACGCCGGATGTTAAACAATCATAATTTTGTGAAGCTGTCAATTAGAACGGATTGTAACATACATCATAATAAAGTTTTTATTTGTCTAATTATTGTAACACAATATTTTTGTAAAGTGCAATTTTAATTAGCTATACTTCAATATATTTTCACAATTTTTAGTACATAATTTTTAATATGAATAAGCATATTTTGGAATACCGCCAACTGTATCACTCGGTGTAGGAGTATCAATTTAATTTTACATTGAATCCAATTTTCAACAAATTATATTAATCTAAAAACTAATTTTATTTTAAAGTAGAAATCTCATTTTATATACGATCATTTACATTACTCACTTTCAAAATTGTTAAGCAACAGATGAAAATTATTATTATAAGAACCTGCATGTCTAAGGTTAATACATCTACAAAAATATACAAATCTTTATTCACATTTATAAAGCTCTTAATATTTTGTTAGAGTGACAGTTGTGCAATCGTGCGGTATAAAAATAGTCATAACCTTCTCTTAAAAAATTGTACTCGAAGTGAATAAAAAGTTAAAAACATTTTTTTTTTTTGTTACGGCTTCGAATTTTTAGGTCAATAGTTAAAAACATTACACAAATTATTTGAAATATTTTACAAATATTTCACATAGATATAACTACAAAGATAAAACTTTAAATTAATTCGGTGTGGAGTGATTAATATTTTATCTGTGTTTAAAGTGTTTTCTCGGTTGCTTGATAAGTTTGAGTTTAAGCGTTGGACTTCATATTTTGGACAATTTGAAATAATGTGTTTTGTGCATAAATGGTTATTAAATCCATAACATGTTGGTTGGTGTTCTTTTGGTGTTAAGAAAGCGTGTATCTGGTCTGTTTAATATGATTACTTGTTACCTTTGAATATAATGTGGATTATCCATTTTTCTACATATTTTTTAGAATTAAAGGAACCATTATTCTTAGTAACTAGACATTTCGTTATATTTTATGCTGGCCTATGATATTTGATTTAAAATTTACTGTATCACCCCAAATAATAACAGACAGTTATAAGTGTGCATGATTCATGATTCGAACAAATTGTACGTGTAATTCGATAGTAACTAAATTATGAAATTTAGTAAAGACTTGAACGGTCGTAGCTTACAATAGACAGTATAAAATATTAAATACATTGACATTCGTTGAGTTGG
Organism: Daktulosphaira vitifoliae; assembly: GCF_025091365.1. Lineage (NCBI taxonomy): Eukaryota > Metazoa > Arthropoda > Insecta > Hemiptera > Phylloxeridae > Daktulosphaira > Daktulosphaira vitifoliae. The sequence continues at coordinate 19,917,677 of NW_026099572.1, read as the reverse complement.
TATTTTATAACGCGGTAAAGACTGTGTAGAGTACTTATTATTGTATTAGAATTGTACATAACACTTGGTGTTGGCGGTGGCCTACGACTAAGAAACAACGAATATTAACAACATTTTAATGTACAGCACCGACATAAAGGCGATTATACGCGCATCTCGTTTCCGTAGTATTCGTAAGATGTCTTGGTCGCGATGTTACAAAAGAACAACATCGATGGATACAATGATTTTACCTGCAATTACGTTATCGACCACTCGGTGGCTAATTAAACATCCATACGGCATATTGTTTTGTTCACGCGCACGGAGAGGTCGCTGTACCATATCAGTAAAATGTGCGTATGTAACGCTTACATGAGATGTTTTCACTTTAAAAGTTTCCGGTCAATATTTTACTTTATAAACCATGGAAATCTCTGCACCAGCATCCAGTTCAGTTTTGTGTGTCCATAGTAAACATGAACGCTTTCTTAGTGAGTGCCTTACAGAGCCCATCGTCGATGCTTCAAGTCGAACGAGTACTTATTTTTGTTTTGATTTCAGTTGTTTGGTATCCTCGGTCTAGCTGCGTGTTTGGTCCAGTGCTCGCCGTTCCATGAGTACCCGTCAGAGTCGTACGGATCTGCCGAGTCCTCTTTCGGGCAGCACGTCCATCAAGAGGAGCACCACGAGCCCGTACACTATTCGTTCCACTACGACGTAAACGATCCACACACTGGCGATGTCAAAAGCCAACACGAGACTCGGACGGGAGATGTAGTGTCTGGATTCTACAGTTTGGTTGAACCCGATGGTACCATCAGGACCGTTAAGTACAATGCCGACGCACACAACGGTTTCAACGCGGTTGTCGACAGAAAGAAACCACACTTCAGCAGTGCGTTGTTGCAAGAACATTATTGATAAGGAAAATTAATTATCGACGGGACGATTAGGCTAATAATTCGAGTTTTTCCGTGCAATCTCTGATAAGTGAAGTATGTTATTTGCTCATATTGCTGTTATTATTATGTAAATATATCATATATATTTCAACATTTATTTTTGTTTTTTATCAAATATAAATACGTTAACTGTCATATAGTGGTATATTAGTGGTTAAAAACAGGGAGTTATTTTGAAGCAACATAATCAAATATCAAACACGCAAATTACATTCTTCGGTCTGTATGCATTGATTTCTTATAGAAAATTCAACACAAGAATACGATAACATAAGAATTTTTAATTTCTAATCAATCGAATCATTGCATTTCTAAACACTAATATCTTTAACTACTACTAGAGAAACTGTCATATAGCAACTAACATTAATTGGATAAGACGTCCATAAAAAGTAAGGATAAACGTAGCAATAAATAAAAAAATTTCAATGGTTCTACAAATTATTGATTTATAGTTTTTTTTAGTTTCATTTATAATAAATTAATACTCGCGAGTGATAATAAATACACCATTACAACTAAAAGTAAAATTAAAAGAAAATATAAATTAATAATAGTTAAAAAAAAACATAAACATGAACAACAATAACAAACATGAATATATTGAATATTTCAATAGAGAAATTCAATAATAAAATGCATCAACTTTATAATCAAACAGAAGTAAATGTATAGAATATGAAAGTACTCGAACTACATTTTTTTTATTCTGATAAAGCGCCAAAAGTTATAATAAAAATTTATACTAAACATTATATTTAATATAAAAATAGTTGAACATTTTTTACATAATTTTTTTAATCTTGTATAAAAAATATCTCGTAAGATCAATGGATGCTTAATATAATCTTATTTTTCATACCAGCTCTTCAGTTGTTCATTCAAGTAAACGAATATTAATTTTGTATTCAATTGAGATTAATATTTTTAAAATTTAATAATAAATATTATACCATATTTATCATTTGAATAGTAATAAATTTATATAATTTAATTAAATAAATTAATAATCAGATTTTTAAAACATTTTATTAATCATTTAGACTATTCATTAAATAATCATTAATTACTTCTTTATGGAAGTACTAGGAGGTGTTAGTAAATTGTTTAGACCAGTTATGCTGCTATTTATTTAGGTACCTTATCAAATTTCAACAAAACATAATTTTACAAAAACGACAGCCACTACCGATTTCGTACAACATATTTGTCAATAACACTTTACATAAAAAAAAAGTCATTGTTTAACATTTTTAGATTCGAATAATAAATGTAAAGTTCAGACCAAGCAATTCAAATTATGATTTACTATTACTGTTGATAAAACAAAATATATACTAATAATTTAAGAAATGTGTTATAATATTTGTTATATTAATGATGATAATAATAATAACTTCACATACATTCAATAATGTACTATTTTGAATAATTCGTTTTATGTCGTGTTAAATAATCTTTATTTTTTAATGTTTTGTTATTTTAACATAACATTTTATCAAAAAAAAGAAGGTATCTTAGTTAAAATATCAAAAATTAATTTTTGAAAAACATTAAGATTTATAATATTGTTTATTAACAACACTTCAATATATACTCGTTCTTCTTGGAATCGTCAGTTATTTAATATCACTAGAAACATAGTATTTATTTTTACATAATGTATTGAATTATTGTGAATTTTGGAATATTTACACTACCTAAATAATATTACATAATACTATTTTATAATTAATAAAATAGTTCTTTTTAAAATTGTTCAATATGTGTGAAGTAAAAATAATACAAAAAATTGTTCAACTTTAGTAATGTTAACCCCTTACAACACGACGAAAAAGAATATTTAATGAGGAAAAGTGCAACAAATATCAAGACATTAAATTATACATAACAAGTGTAATTACGAGTAAATATTATTATACATTTTTTTTTTTACATTGAAATGTGTTTTCTTAATTTTTGTATGTGAATTAATATCGAATCTATTTAGCGAAAGTTGTGTATCCGTATGGGTAAGATCCATACCAGCTGTTTAACCAATTTCTTTGGAATGACAATCCAGAGTAGTAAGGGTAAGAGTCATACCAGCTTTTGAGGGCAGCTTTTTGGATTGGAAGTCCGTTAAAGTAATAGTACGGGTAGTATGAAGAGTGAGGAGCGATAACTTTGGGCAAAACAGCAGCCTTAGCTAATTCAAAATCAACTGGTTTGATCTCGATTGATTCTGGAACGTCTTCAGTCTTGGAAATAACGTGTTCAGGGATGACAGACTTGGCAATAACGGGTTCAGAGATTATAGATTTGACAACTGGAACAACATCACTAGCTGGGGCACGGACAACATCAGCGTTAAAACCGTGGAGAGGATCAACATGATAGTTGACTGTACGTATCAAACCGTCGGCATCCAAGGTACGGTAGAAACCGGTGACAAAGTCGCCGTTTTTTACTTCTGCTTGATCTTTATGGTCACCAGAGGCTGGGTTACTGACGCCATATGAGAATTTGTAGTCTGTGGGTTTAGCTAAATCGTCGGCGAATGTCATGCAAACGAAAGCAGTTACAACTAGCACTACCTGTATATAAATAATAATTCGTATAAATTTCATATTAATTCTTTTTCAGAATAGTTAAATTTATTTATAAAAGACAAGAATCAAAATTAGTTAAGTTTTACTAGTAAACGTTAGCTAAAAAAAAATAAGTATATTTATTATTTTTCTTTTTTATAAAATTTATAATAAAATATTTACTTACAGAAAGGCACTGCATGATGAACTCTAGTTGGTTTTGACGACACTTAAGAACACAATTGCTTAATGATTATTATAATATTAAATTTTACACTTTAAATAGTCGACATAATACCCTTTTTTATCTGTCCCCACAATTTTTTACAATATTACAAGCCCCAATGACCTTCATTTTTTTTTATTGTTGACATTGGGTGTTACTTAAAACCTACTAGAAGTCATGTTATCAAATTAATAACCAATGGTAAACTGCATAAAGAGCGAGACATATAATATACCGAACGAGTTTTCGATCTCATTATTAGTAGTCATTACATATGATCTATATATGTATTAGGGTGGCCCTCAAAAATCGAATGTCTTTTTTTTCTTTACGCTACCCCTTAATTTTTTTTTAATGGTCAAAAAAATGAGCTGTGCAAAATTTGGGACCGATCCGTTAAGGTTAACCCGTGCCCCCGGGCCTATTAAGTTCAGTCAAAGAGTCAAATTTAAAAGAAATAACTGATCTATGTCTCATAACTTTTTTTTCTCTTAACTTAGAATAATAGAAGTAAAACTCAAGTAAAGGAAATTTTACAAGAAATTCAAAAATAATAACTTCAATGTTGTTTTCTCAATAAATAGCCCACAAAAACACTACATACAGTAAAAAACATGTAAAAGTCTTAAAATACGTTATAACTGATTTTGTTGATTTTTAATTATTTATTTTCATTTTATTTTTTGGAAAACGCATTTTCGTTTAAAAAAAGAATCTAGAAGTTTAATTTTTTATGCCAAGTACGATAATTATATTAGATTTATTATTTTATGGACAGTTAATTAATGATTAATTACAAANTTTCAAAAAAATAAGTGTAGTTCTTTAAACGCAATATTAAAATTATTACGGAATCCGCTTTAAAATAGATATACTTTACATAAACATTAATGTTAATAATAAATGACAAAATAATGAAAATCTCTAAAACTAAATATTTATTGGTATGATGTCAAAATTACTTTAATATGTTCCTCCAATACTACAAATGTCAAATTATAAAGCTAAGATCCGAGTTGATATTAGATACACGTAGAAAATATTTAAACTAAAAACTAGCTGTTGATATCTAGTTTGGTTATACTATTTTTAAAAATCAACATTAATTACTCATTTAAAAATATTAATCAAAATAAAAATATTAAAAATACTTAATTCTAAAAGTCGCAAAATATTCTTAATCTATATCTCAAAAAAAGGCATTTCCAGATAATCGATTCGAAAATTTAAACATTTCATAAGAGTTACATAGTGACTTACTTCATTTTTAGTATATATGTTAAGTTCAAGTCAAATTTTATAAAAGTGACTGCATATTTTATTAGAGAATAATAAACTTCATTTAATCATACTAAAATATCAAATAATACCATGAATTAATATGTATGGATTTTTCGTACTTTTAGTAAAAGAAGACCATAAGCTAATGAGGCAAAATAAAATTTATCTTATAATTTAGTAAATTTTTATAAACTACAACCTAGAGCATTTTTACTAAGTCTATTATATATAAAAATATGTCGAATATGTATTTAAATTGTATATTTTGTTAGCATAACATATGTTAAAGTAATTGACCAACGCTTATTTATGCCTAAATATTTTCAAGAAAAAAACATGTATAAATTACTCAGCCAATAACCTTAATAACTATTTAATGATTTTTGTTGATTTTAAAATAAGATTAACTAAAAAACCTTTTTAATATTAAGTGTAACTAAAATTGTTTTGAATAGAATTAAAAACTATGACTATCACGAAATCATTAATTTTATGCATAGATTATGTAATAATCTTCTTTTAAAAATTATCAGCAGGAAAAGATAAATAATTTAATGAATTCTACATCATTTCAAACTGAATTATGTTTAAGAATCGGCATGTTTAAATATATTTATTGTCACTAATTTATTGTTCTTCATGAAATAATCAATATAATTTAATTTTATATCAATTTTTAAAATCATTATTTCTACTAAAAAGAACATCTTTCAACAACTAAAAAAAATGGTCATTATGCTATAGAGATCGTAAATATTTTCAACTTATCATGTGCAAAGATTTAATATTAAAAATAGTTATAGCTGTGATATTTTTCTATAAAATCAAGACTAAATATAAGGTTTGAAATAATATGCATTTATAAATTTTGTTAAGTTTATCTGACAATATCTTAACCAATAAAAATCGGTGGCGTCGTGGCATAGTTGGGTTTAGTATAGATGATATCTGATTAAAATTTATATAATTAAAAATACTTCAATGCGAAACTATAGATAGTGTTTAATTTTAAAAAATTAATGGATTATTCCAAAAACTCCTATTTCATTATTTATATTCTCATTAAGATAAAGTATGTCGAAGTTTTATGATTTATAAGTGTAATATATGAATAAATATATATATATATTAGGGTGTCCCTTATTTTGAAAATTTTGGAAATTCTTCGGGCTCACCTCCCAAATTTATGTGTATACATATAAAAAGTGGCTACAAAAAATTCCAGGCCCATCAGATAAGTTTAACCCGTGCCGACTTGGGGTTGTAAATCGGCCAAAAGGGGTACTTTTTTAGTTTTTAGCAATTAACTCGTTAATTAGCACTCTCACAAAAAAAAATATTAATACTAAATTGTAGATCTAATTGTTTTGTATAAATTAAGTTCTTACAGTTTTTCTTTTAAATCCATTAGTTTTCTAGAAAAATGTCAAAATACATAATATTTCGTAAAATTGCCGAAATTAGCATATTTATGAATATTTTATCATATATGACGAACCATATGTGATACGACCTAATGTTTCATACAAAAATTGTTTAAAATTAAATTTTGCGAAATAAAAGTATTAAGTACAAATTTCATTGAACCGATCGTTTTATTGCTATAGCTGAATTAACTCGATCATATTACGATTTTTACTAAATATATGAATTTTAATGCTAGATTCTGTTAGTTATCATCTGGTTCATTACAACACTTATCGTACAAGTACGGCGATAATACTATGGTATGACTGAATTAATGTATTGTTATTATTTTTAAATTATAAATAACTCTGGAAATCGTAAATTTATTACAAATCGCAGCAATAGATATAGTGAACTTATACTTATACCACTTTAGTCGCTCACATCGCGTATTAAGTTGAACTGCTTCCTATTGTGTTTTTCTTTTAGTGTACGTAAAAATGTCCGTAGTATTAAGAAATGACAATAAAATATTTTTAATAGGGTCTTTGACTACTCAAATTTTAGGTTCAAAACTTCCATCCATTGGACAAGTTCTAAAAGTTTTTTTTTATAACCTAAGAATTGTTAATCTTACTATAAGAGCAAAAGCAGTATTGACTATTCGCGAGTGTAATATTTTCTGGGAAATGGACGATTCCATTTCAACCGAAATAAAAAAATTAATGGTTGTATCCCTTAATAATGAGTCAATAATAAACCCTAGTAAACGTTTTATTCTTTCATCGAGTCATATTGACAAATCATTTTCAGGTATAATAATTTTTGATATCATTATTTTTTGATGACTATTGAGTGATTGATATTTTTTTTTAGAAAAAACTGTAGCTTCTTTTTTGTCAAAAAGCAGTATGAAATTTTTTAAACGATTCGATATCAATACTAATTTTTTAAATTTGGATCCAAGTAATTGGAATACTGATAATTTTTATTTACACGGAAAAGAAATTGTATGTTCACTTAAAGTAGTAAATGACTCTGCAGATAAAGCGGTTAAGGTAATGGAAGATTTTCATGAAAGTTTAACTGTAAACGATGAAAAAGCTGAGTTACTTTTACACTGTGTGTTCAAGAGCATAGAATATTATATCCTAATTGCAACAAAAAAACATTAAAACATAGTTTTTAATGTATATTTTTGTTATAATTTGTGAATTATTTTGAATTTAACATTTTGTATTTTATATAGTAACTTTTTTTTAATTTATACAATAATATTGAGAAGTAAGTATCATTATGAGTTTAAGTCAAACAAATACATCACTTTACAATATAAAGGAAATATATTTAAATTAAGCAATAAAATTCATATATTTAGTAAAAATCGTAATATGATCGAGTTAATTCAGCTATAGCAATAAAACGATCGGTTCAATGAAATTTGTACTTAATACTTTTATTTCGTAAAATTTAATTTTAAACAATTTTTGTATGAAACATTAGGTCGTATCACATATGGTTCGTCATATATGATAAAATATTCGTAAATATGCTAATTTCGGCAATTTTACGAAATATTATGTTTTTTGACATTTTTCTAGAAAACTAATGGATTTAAAAGAAAAACTGTAAGGACTTAATTTATACAAAACAATTAGATCTACAATTTAGTATTAATATTTTTTTTTGTGAGAGTGCTAATTAACGAGTTAATTGCTAAAAACTAAAAAAGTACCCCTTTTGGCCGATTTTCAACCCCAAGTCGGCACGGATTAAACTTATCTGATCGGCCTGAAATTTTTTGTAGCCACTTTTTATATGTATACACACAAATTTGGGGGGTGAGCCCGAAGAATTTCCAAAATTTTCAAAATAAGGGACACCCTAATATATATATATACATATAATGTGTAAATAGTACTTATCTTAAAAAAAATATAATGATCCATACATTTTTCAAAAAGTTATAACATTTTAAAGTAAAAAATGTAAAATATAAAATCAAGAATTTTCACACAAAAATAGCATTCAGTAGCCATTTTCACCACGAAGACCAGTCCAGAGATCAAATTTTTTTTCAAATTAAAGTATATTACATAAGTTTTAATTTAAGGTATAAGGTAAAAAATTGAAAATTTTTTTTAAATTAGCGATTTTTAAATTTGTATTATTTTTTTGGAGGTTTCCTCTATTTACGGGGAACGAGGGAAATGTTTTCAATTTTTGAGAGTAATTTCTAGGACTAGATACGATTTATGATCTTTTGACGTATCGTTGAATGAAATCGGTTCGACGAGAGCTGAGAAAACGTGGTAACAAAAAAAAAAAAAAAATTAAAAAAAAAATACATCATAGTAAAATTTATACCTTCTCAGCTTCGCATCGAAGCTAAAATATAAAAAAACACAGAATATTTAATAACAAGAAACATAGTATAATATAATATTAATACACGTTTAATAATTTAATAATGCTATAACAGACTATACTAACTACAGACTATAATAACACTATTTTAGTAAACGTTTAAAATTAAATTTCAACAAAAAAATTAAGAAGCCTTTAACATAAAATTAATATTTCATTTAAAAAAAATTAATAATCAATAGCTTTTAACCTTATGTCATTGATTATTTAATTTTGATTAAATAGTACTATTTACAATCATTGTTTATGTCAAAATAATAATAATAATGATTTATTTTTATGAAACACGTAATTTTATATATATATATATATTGGGAGTATTAAGAAACACTCAATAATATACTATTATAATTAAATTTATGACAAAACTTCATAATAAAAATAAAGTAAAATAATTTATCAAAAAGATACTACACTAAGCCTGTTCAAATATATAATTGAAAAACAACATTTTTTAAGATTCAAAAACTATATAATATACGTGTAATGTTGTAGAATTTATGTGATATATGTGTAAATATATTAAATGTTACTACATTTTATAAATTTATTGTAGAAATAGAGTTGCGCAATTATAATATAAGAATTATTTTTATTTTGCTCTGATTAAATATATAATATTGTTATTCAAAGTAATATATTCTATAGTATTACTATTATTTTCTAGATATCTATAATAAAATATAATCTAATATGACTAAAATAATAATTTTAATTACACTAGCAACATTATCAAATATGTTTCTTACATTTGAAATTAGTACAGAGCCACTGACACCTAATGATTATGGAGAGTAAATTTGTATACAATGCAAATTTGATACAGAAAACAGTATAATTTTGTTTATTTTTCAATTATATTATATAATATTGATTTGGCCATTTTTAAAAAACATTTGGTAGTTTTAAGTAAAAAAAATAAAAAATATGTCGAAAAGTAGCGATTTTTAAATTTGAAAATTTTTTTGGAGATTTCATCCATTTACAGGGAACAAGTGAAATTTTTTCAATTTTTAAGGGTAATGTCTTCGACTAGATACGATAAAAAGATTTATGATCTTTTGTCGTATCGTTGAAAGAAATCGGTACGGCGAGGGCTGAGAAAAAGTGGTAACAGACAAAAAAAACAAAATAAAAAAAAAAACCACCATAGTAAAATTAATACATTCTCAGGTTAGCATCGAACAGAGAAAAAAAAAACCAGCACAGTGATGACGTGGCATAGTTGGATCAAGTATAATGATATCTGACAGTGATTAAAATCACTATCAAAAAATACGCTTCGATGCAAATCTTTAGATAGTGTTTAATTTTAAAAAATTGGTGTATTATTCCAAAAGCTACACGAACTACAATTTCCTTATTAATATCCTAATTAAGATAAAGTATGTCAAATGAAAAAGGGATTAATAAAAAATATTATTTTACACACATTTTTTTAAAAATTATAGCATTTCAATGTAAAAAATGTAAAATATAAAATCGAAAATTTCCACAAATAAATCGGTAGTCATTTGCACCGTGAAGACAAGTCCAGAGGTCAAATTTTTTTTTTTCTAATTAAAGTATATTACATAAACTTTAATTTAAGGTATATATAAAAGTGTTAGTATTTCCGGAAATTTTTCAAATATTAAGGTAAAAAAAAATTATTGTGAAAAAGTTGTTATATTTAATGTCGCTCTGTGGCTAGGTAAAGAATCAAATTTATAAAAAAAATATACCATATGATATGTAAAGATATCAAGCATCCATAAAAAAAATGTATATTGATTTGTTCATTTTTGAAAAAGTAATGGCAGTTTAAGAAAAAAAATTGAAAATTTTTTAAAAATTAGCGATTTTTAAATTTGTATTTCTTTTTGGAGGTTTCCCCTATTTACGAGGAACGAGAAAATTTTTTTCAATTTTTGAGGGTAATGTCTATGGCTAGATACGATTTTTGATCTTTTGACATAACGTTGAAAGAAATCGGTTCGGCGAGGGCTGAGAAAATGTAGTAACAGACAAAAAAAAAAAAATTTAACTACTAAAGTAGTTAAAACTACTTAGTAGTAAAACTTACTAACTTAGTAGTAAAACTACTACAATTCACAAAAACATCCTTATAATTTATGCATCATTTTATTTTGAATCCTAGGACAATTACGGTATAAATTAAAATAAACAATGTAGCAAATCTATATTAATTGTAGTTAAAATTTATTAGTTTTTTTATTAAAATTATTTACAAATACCATAATAAAAATAATAATAATAACAGCTCTATAATGTTATACGTTTTAAATGAAATTTCAACAAAAAAGTTAAACGATAGTAAACATAAAAATAATAATTTACTTAAAAAGAAATTAATCATTAATGGATAATAACTTCATGTCATTAATTAAAAACAGTACTAATAACAATAATATTAATAATAATAGCACTATAGTGTTCGAAAAAAATATGACGATAATTTATACATAAATATCTTCTTCTTTTTCCTCGTCTTTATCCCAACTATTTGGGATTGTCCACCCTTATCCTAAATTTCCACTTGATACGATTTCGTACATTATCTACGCCGAAAAGAACCATCTGAAGGTTGTCGTTGGCTACCCTACGTCGAACTCCTTGACTACCATTACGTTAATATCACTACTAAGTGACCACTTCAAAATTGTCGACCTTGAGCAGCACAATGATTTCTAATTTGACCTTAGAGCCACCTAATCACTATATTATTTTGTTCTGTCCTCAAACTCTACTAGATACTCCCATGCTTTCATACATTTTGAGAGTATTAGGAAACATTCAATATTATAGTATTACAATTAAATTTATGACAATAATTCATGTACAAATAACACAATAAAAATAAAGTAAAATAATTTATAATGTGATGCTACAGTAGGCCAGTTCAAATATACAATAACTTAAAATCATAACATCGTGTGTGTCAAAAGCTAAATAAATATATAAAAAACAACTTTTAAAGCTTTAAAAACTATTTAATATACGCGTAATATAAATGTAACTAAATATTTTTAATTTTTCGTTGAATTAATGTTGAGCAATAATAATATAAGAATTATTTTAAATTTGCTCTAATAATTAATAATTGTATTCGAAGCAAAGTATTCTATGATATTTTTATCAAATATCTTCTAGAGATCTTTAATAAAAAATAATCTATCATGTATAAAATAATTATTTTAATTATTCTAGCAACAATATCAAATATGTTTTCTACATTTGAAATTAGTACGAATCCACTAACGCATAATGCTTATGGAGAGTAAGTTTTTATATAATGCAAATTTGATACAGTAAACTGTATTATTTTCTCTATTTTTTAATTAAAACAAATTTCTCACTATAAGTTCATTCCCTTAAATAAACTCATAAAAACTTATAATTTAAGCATAATTTTAATTTAAATCATAAGATGATAAAGTATAAATTAAAATAAAGAATTTAGCAAATCTATAATGATTGTAGTTAGAATTTATTAGTTTTTTGCTTATAAATTATAGTTTATATGATGCACATGAAATATGGTATAAAAAATATGGTGACAAATACAAAGATTTAATGATTGAACACATAGGAACAACAGAACACGTAGCAGGTTATGTTAGAAATGAACATATTCTTCGAGTCAATTACTATAGATCTTTGCATGATGTACCCGCATTGAAAATGCACCAAGAGGTAAAGATGATATAACAATAAATTCTTACAAAAAAAAAAAAAAACAGAAAATAAAATTATGTTGTATTTCTCCCAAAAATAATGGTACGCACATTAAACGATTATTCTTTGCGTGCATTGTTATTATTTAAGAAACGATTTTCAAAAGGAAAAAAATATTCACAATATTTCATAAGATTGATAAATAAATCATATACTATTTTTTTTTTCAGTTAAATCACTTGGCCCAAATTTTAGCGAACCATATTGTTCTAACTCATTATTTTGAACATGGTCCAACTGTTAGGAAATATGGAGAAAATATATGTTTAAGAAAAAATTGGCTTGGAGCAGGTGATAGAGCAGCTGACCGATATTATGACGAATTATTTAAATTAGACGAAAATGGGAAGGTTTATAATTTTAACGGAACTGAAGAAGAGATTTCTGGCAAAGGTACATTTATTATTATATACAACTGTTTGTAGTATAGATATTTATAATAAATGTTTATAAAGTTTTTTGAGTCAAACGTCTATAAAACTCAATTACCAAATATCTATTAATGGTTTAATAAGAAAACTAAATTTTTTTAGAATTATTTAATTGAATTTAATTAATTTTCTCAAAAAATAATAGATAAGGATTAATTGTTGTATATTAGTGTGATTAATTTAACTCGGGTTGCATAACTAGTGAAACTGAGGAATATTTAAAAATACAAATAAAGTCTCCGCTAAGTTATTTTTAAGAAATAATAAAATAAAAATATCATATAATATCAATTTCTTTTATACTTATTAAATTTTAGTTATAAATAAAAATGACATTTCTTTGTTATTATGATAATAATAACAACAAAATCGTAACAAAATTACTGAACGAATTGATTTTGCGTTATTGTAGGAGTCATAGTTATTTATTTTATATATTATTACAATAAAAAATATTAGTTAAAAATTATTATTATTTTAATAACTATTATTATATACAGCTTATAAATTACTTATAATTAATTAATAACTATTAAATATTAAATAAACTATTTAAATTATTAATTATATTTATTAATCTCTCAGAATTCTATTAATTCTATCTATTAATCTTAGAAAAATTAAGTTTCGTGACCAATAGAATCAGTCACGGTCACGTTACCAACTCGTCCACTCCGTTCCTCTTCTTATAATATAATAACTTTCTTTAATTGAAATAATTTTGTTGACAATAAATAATAACACATTTATATTTAACAACATTTAGATCAAGTTAGTTTGCGTGGTCATGCTATATGCATGCTTTGGAAAAATGCTAAAGAGATTGGAGTTGGCGTAGCATATGGAGATTGGTTTTTTGATGATACTGATAATGGTGTTTGGGAGAAAAATTATGTAATTACTACAATAATTAATCCTAATACAACTATACTTACTAAGTTCAAGGAAAACCTATTACCCAGAATAAAGCCATTTGAAAGACTTGAACATATAGCATTACCTTCAGAAGAAGAACCTGACAACGTTTTGGATTAAAATAATAAATATTAAAAGTTTGATATATGTGATTAAAAAAAACAATTGTTAATATTAATTTACTAAGTGTCATTGTCAAATTACCTTACATTGTCCTTAAATATTAATGAACACTATAAATTATATATCAAATAAAAAATAAAATAGACACTAAATAAAATATCTATCATGAATTCCTCCTTCGATGAAGTAGTGTTAATACAGAGATCGATTATTAGTACTATTTTCCTTTGATGCATATAACAACTCGCAGAATTTTAAATTCTTACTTTATAAGAGGAATTGTTCAATAGCGCAATTATAATCAATGTATAAATTATAGGTATAATATACTTAGTATTATTGCATCACTTATAATATGTACATTTTATATGATATTACCATGTAAGAGTTACTATTTTTTTATTTGTAATAATGATAATATTTCTCGGGATATGAGTACGAGGGTTTGTAAGATAAAAAAGTAATATTTTTTTATTAATAAAAAATTGATTGTAATTAGTTGTCACAGTCTATAATATTAATAATGCTACGATTATTGAGGGTATTCAGTGATATGTGGAATTGTGTGTCTACCCAGAATACTATGGTGGCTATATATAAATCTCCTACTTAACTCCTGAAATAGACTTTGCAGTATGTGGAAAATAGATATACATGTAGTTTATTTGGTTTTATTATGATTTTTAAACATTGACTTTTAGCTTCGATGCGAAGCTGAGAAGGAATTGGTTTTACTATAATGTGTTTTTTTTTTTTTTGTCAGTTACCACTTTTTCTCAGCTCTCACCGAACCGATTTCTTTCAACAATACGTCAAAAGATCAAAAATCGTATCTAGTCGAAGACATTACCCTTCAAAATTGAAAAAATTTCCCTCGTTTCGCGTAAATGGAGGAAACCTTCAAAAAAATTACAAATTTAAAATTTGCTAATTTTCGAAATTTTTTCAATTTTTTTACTAAAAACTGCCGTAAATTTTTCAAAAATTAACATATCAATATAATTTTTTTATAGATGCTTGATGTCTTTACTTATTATTTGGTATATTTTTTTTTTATATCTGGCCCTCTACCTGCCCACAGGGGGGGATTTAAAATTACAACTTTTTCACAAAAAATTAACTTTTTCAACTTAACTTTTGAAAATGTTCCGGAAGGTCTGACACTTTTATACATATCTTAAATTAAAGTTAATGTAATATACTTTAATTTGAAAAAAATTTTGACCTCTGGACTTGTCTTCATGGTGAAAACGGCTACCGAATGCTATTTTTGTGTGAAAATTCTCGATTTTATAATTTACATTTTTTACTTTAAAGTGCTATAACTTTTTAAAAAATGTATGGATCATTACAATTTTTTCATGAGAAGTAGTATTTATATACATCTTTCATTCGACATACTTTATCTTAATCAGGATATTAATAAGGAACTAGCAGATCATGTAGTTTTTGGAATAATACACCAATTTTTTAAATTAAACACTATCTAAAGATTTGCATCGAAGCGTTTTTTTTTTATAGTGATTTTAATCACTGTCAGATATCATTATACTTGATCCAACCATGCCACGTCACCACTGTGCCGCGACCCCCCTGTGCTGGGTTTTTTTTATTATTTAGTTAAGTAGGTTATACTATTGAGTATTAAGCATTTAATATGGATTTTCTAAACCAGTGTTTTTCAACCTGTGGGTCGCGATTCCCTGGGAGGTCGCGAAGCTTCTGTAGGGGGGTCGCCAGAAGTCGAGAGAACTTCAGTAAAAAAACAATTAAAATTAAAAATATTGATTTATTATGTAAGAGAATTTTAACAAAAGGATATACTCATAATCATTGTATGTTAATACAAAAAAATCAACAAAAAATTATATCCTACGACTCATGTTAATGCGAAGGTTGTGCTTGTTTCTGATTTATCAATTTCTCCAATCGTGGATCTGTAGTTGCAACACATAGAATTAAATTGTTCTTCAAATTCAAGCGATTTCTTTGCTTACTTTTTATTTGGGCCATTGAAGAAAATGTCAACTCGCATAAGTACGAGGTGGCAAACGGAATCAAACACCTCAAAGCCTCAGTTCCTAATTCCGGGTATTCTGTTTTTCTCCTTAACCAAAAGGTATCCATATTAACAGAATTGAATTCCATGTGTAATATCCCATTGGTAGATAATTCAAGCAGATTTTCTTTGAGCTTTGTTGGCAAATTAGCCTCATTTATAGCTGCATTTAAGAAAGGATTTAAGATCCACCTCTGCCCATTATTGTCCGATATTTCTTGCACTGAGAAGTAATGACACATTTCTTCTTTCAAATTATCTAACACCATTTTCATACCAGGTATATATTTCTTGATATTTATCTCACATCCGACTTCTTCGACAAAAGATTGTGTCGACGAAAATGAATCGAAGTTATTTTGATTTATAGACGATGACCACAAGTCAATTTTTTTTTGTATAGCCATGTATTTTGTCTTTTGCAGTAATGACATTTTCATCTCGCCCTTGCAGACTTTCATTCAAGATATTTAAATTCTCAAATAAGCCAGAAAGAAAAGCTAATTTCAAAAGGAATGCCGGGTCGCAAATGAATTCAGAGTATTCTGACTTAGCCTGCTGTAAATATATTAAAAGTTCAGCACGAAGTACTCTGGTCAGTACTTTGCCTTTCGACAACCACCTTATCTCTGTATGGTACAGTAAATTTTGGTGGAGTGCCCCCATATCTTCGCAAATAATTTGAAACAATCGTGTCTGCAGCGCTTTGCCTTTAATAGAATTGACAATCTTTATAATAATATTTAGAACTTGGCTATATTCCTGTGAGAAGGATTTGGCCGCAAGAGCTTGGCAATGGAGAAAGCAAAGCACCCAACGAGCGTTTGGCATCTGTTCTTTCAGCCTAGCAATAAATCCATTCTTCGCACCAGTCATCGCTTTTGCTCCGTTGCTGCAAATAGCAATGAATTTATTTGCCCAATCGATATTCATATCTTGCGTAGCTTCAAGGAACATGTTATACAAGCACTGACCTGTAGTATTTGTGGGAAGCGCTCTGCAGAATAATATTTCTTCCATTAATTTTTCACTGGATTCAAAACGCACAAAAGCTACAAACTGCGCACAACCCGCAATATCCGTGGATTCGTCAAATTTCAAAGATAAAAAAGTACTTTCCTTTATTTTTTCTATGACTTGATCACGAACGTCAGTGGCCATATCGCTTATCCTGCGTTGAATGGTATTGTCAGAGAGAGGTATACTTTTGATATTTTCGACTTCTTGTTTCCCAAACATAATCTCTGCTATATCTAAAGCCGCTGGTAAAATCAAATTTTCGGTAATAGTGTGAGGTTTTCCAGCTTTAGCCACGCGAAAAGCTATTCGATAACTAGCAAGCAACGCTTTTTCATTTAGGTTGGACATTTGTATACATGTTTTTTGATGTTGAAGAGCTTGTAGTTTTTTCTCAAAAAATTCCAAGGGCTTATTTTTTTCATTTGGATGTTTTGTGTTGAGGTGGCGTGTTAACTTCGATGGCTTCATGCTTTCTCTTGATAAAGTTTTGAAGCAAATAACGCACTGTGGTCTATTATTAATCACAGTACACCCAAATTTCAAATAATTTTCGTCATAAAGACGTTTTTTCTTCGTTGTACTGCCACTACTCTCACGAGAAGTTGACGGTTCTGTCGATCTTTTCAGGAATTTATCCATTTTAAATTATTACAAATCACTTCAAATGCGTAATTATTACTGAAAGATGAAAACAATGTCTAACAGTCGTCAAACAATTGAACCGTCGACGTGAACTGAGTGAGTATCGCTTTGTCCCACGCAACGCTCGTTGTGTCTCGCTCACTCTCAACAACTCACAAGCTAGCCACCACACTTGCCGGACGGCTCCGGCAGTCATCGGCTTTGGTCGTACGTACGTACGTATACCGATGTGCGTAAATAGCTTCCTTAAGTTATCAATTGATGCTGTTTTCGATGTATGTAATTGTAAAATAATTTGTTTTACGTACTATATTACTTATACTGTATGAAAATGTCGTATAGAATGAATATTTGTAACACATACATGATAATACACGAACATGATAAAAAAGCAAAGGGTCGGGGGGGGGGGGTCGCGAAATATTTTTTCATACCATGGGAGTCGCATAATGAAAAAGGTTGAAAAACACTCATCTAAACTATCGTGATCGACAGCGGGCTGAGGGAGAACAAGTTCGTAAGGATTTCATTTTATTGTTTTTCTTTTATATGCGTATTATAGAATATTCTGTAATATTCTATATATTTTTTAACTTAACCTTGTTTTATATTTTGTCGTGTCGCGGAGTATACGAAAAAGTGTTTATTTGATAATACTTTTAAAACTTCATAGTGAGGAATTAATTATAGTGTAGAAGTATACCGGAGTATACGTATCAATGATCTAACTCTGCCAATTAACTCCGTTGTTATTGATTTATTAAATTTACTTAATATATTTTATTGTTGATATTGTTTGATTAAATTGTTGATTATTCATTGTCTCTACTTAAACTATATACTCATAAAACTTAATTCTAAGCCGTATAGTATTTTGGTGAGATTATTATTTTTCAATCGTGATATTTCCAATAAATACTCTGAAATATATCAACGTTCCTTTTCTTATGAAATTGCAATATGAACGCGGCTGATCACTTCAAACGCGTATTTTAAAAAGTTCAAATCGTAGTATGGATTGAGATTAATTGATTGTAATTGAAGAGTAACTGAGAGCTTCCGAGAGTGTTTGGCCACATCTGAGCCAGAACACTTATTATTTTGAGCTTTTTATATTAAATTTGATGGTATTTTCAAAAACAAGAAGTGATCACCGAAGCTACCATTATTAATCGTTTTGTAATAATTAATTATTTTTTTTATCAATAATAATCTACATTTTATTATGTTCTATCGTTTGTTATAAAATATTTTATACATCATTTATTACCTTACGTCTTATGTGTTACTATTACATATTGCTTATAGCTTCCTAATTATTTTATATAATTAATATATGTTTTTTTATACAAGATTACATTGGTATATTTTTAAACATTTAAAAGTTTATGTAGCATATTGTTATATTTTAATACATATCATGTCATTTGATTAAAATTAATAAATTTAACTTAAAATTCGATTAACTTAAAATAAAGTTAATTTAAAATGATCAGTTTTACATCCTTCTATTTCCCGAACTTAACATGCTAGAGAGGGGGCCCTCTTTCACTTTTTCGCAGATGTTATTAACAAATTACCACATGGAAATGTACCTGGATGCGATCAAATATCAAACCTGGCAATGAAATATTTAACAGACAACGTCATCCAGACATTAATGACATTAGAATGTTCTAGAATTGGTCTATTAACATTTAAATCGACGAATGAACAAATGAAATCACAGAGAAATACGTCTTTCTGGACAACAAGAATTAGCCAGCTTCAGTAGCGGAACAACAACATCGTTTCAGGGTGTCTTGTTTAAGGAATCCAGCATCTAAACTGTCCTTTTTAGGACTATATCATGTCGTCCGAGCGATCGGGGGCTTGATTAAGTACGCCAGCGGTGGGATGTTCACTTGATTAAATTGAATTTGAGATACAGGCGGCTAGCAAAGTGATCCCTCCCTCTAGTCGAGTACAGCGGCTGGGTGCTCAATTAGGCACGCCAGCCTCCTTTCAGTGTAAATATTGCGAATGTTATTAAATATGATTTTAAATGTGTTTTATTATAAAAATTACTAATTTATAATATTTTTATTATGTCTTAGTTAACTTGTATATAAAGTAATCATTCTCAACAGTCAAAATCAATATTTGGATTATTTATAAGTGAGTTATTATTTAAAATAAGAGATGGCAATAGGTACAGTTTCATTTTTTAGAAATATTTTCAAATAATTATATACGTAAGTCTCTATATGATTAATTTATCAAAACCACTTAATTGATTAAAAAATAAAATAATATCAAAAATTTTCTTTTGGTTTTTTAGTAACATGTTTTTTTCAATTTATCATGAGCTATGATTACCTAATACTTAATATAAAAAAATTTTCATTGAACGAACGGCACTTTCTCACCACCTACCGAAATGAGGAGATCACGCAGGTATAAAGTGCCATTGAATTCCGTGCTTAGCATATTTCTTGCATCTTGTTGTATCGTCGAACAAAATACTTCTTTTAAATGATACTGAGCTCCAACAAAATTTGTGGCGTTATCTAAATATAACTTATGCTTCTACGATTAAAAAACAATTTAATGCATTAAGAAAAGCCTTAAGTTTTTAATTAATCTGCTGACAAGTGCATCACCTTCGTTGCAAAACACACAAAAATCACTAAGTATCCTTTCACATGCATCACAATAAACTTGTATGTACCATTACAGGACCGGCTAGATCTACACCGCAATTGTAAAACGCATGAGGATCTAGTTCTACTCGATCAATTTGTAAATCATTCATAATGGGTTGAACTACCAGGGGTTTTAAACGAAGACACATTTTTTAAAAACATCTTTAGTAATATTGTGTTTTCTCATGAGAATGGGCACATTAAGGGGGGATACAGAAGGGGCATTTACGCTGGGCGGAAGTTTTGAAGGAACGGTATTTTTGTCAAGAGACGAATATATCTTTAAAAAACGGAATATTTAATTTTTAAATTTATTTTAAAGAATATTATTAACCAAAAATAACAGAAAAAAATAAACATCCTTATTCAATCTTACACTTTTATCTTTTATTTAATTATAAAAGAACATAATAACTATTAATATATGTCTTTTATGTAAAATATTACAAGCATACAGATTTTTATACATATGTGAAGAAGGTAGTAAATAGATTGATGTATGTTATTATAATACACTCATTACAGTCGATTAGATAGATTGATAAGCGTAGAGTAGTCAAATTGTTTGGAGAGAGACTAAGTTTAATTTTTTTATAGGTCAGAATATTATTATTCTTACTTTGAATGTTTAAATAAAACAGGATTGTAATTAATTTTTCTTGTCATTGTTAAAAATAATTTAAATTATTTAAATTTAGTAAATTGTATGTGGATTGTTGCACATATAACACTTGAGATTGAATATTGAAATTAATACTATTAATAATTAAAAACATATTAAAAATACTTAACTTAAGAAGTCACAAAAAATTACTAAAAAAATTGCGGATACGTATTTTGAGAATTAAGTTACCATTATCAACGTTAAACACATACTGACACCACGACTGAAAAAAACATCTTTATATACCCCTAGTGATTTTATCACTAAATAATATTATCACATTTCGCCATTTTACACAAGTAAAATAAAGAATTTTTCAGAGGACTAAGATCCAAATTAATTAAATGTTCGTATTTTTAAGCATTTCTATTCCCACCCTTTTATTAAGTTCTTTGTAACTATTTACATAAAAAATTAGTTTTATGATTTTAATGCAGTGATTATGTGCCGATAAATGTTTAGCCAAAGTATATTTATACATACAATTTATAAAATTGTATTTTGTGATCGTCAAGTACAAAATGTGATAAACAATTAAAAAATTAATGACTTAAATCATATGCAAATATAAATAAAATAAAATAATTTATTAATAATAAATTTTTAAGTAGGCCTGTTAAAGTACACAATTTAGGAATCATGACGTAATGTATACCTAAAGAAAAACAAATTTTTTTTAAGTTTCAAAAACTATTTATTGTATGTTTTATATAAATGTTACTTAATTTTATAATTTTTTTGTTAAATTAGAATTGCGATGTAATAATTATAATGAGAACATAATATAAGAATTATTTTAAACTTGTTCTAATAAATAATAATTGTATTCGAAGCAAAGTATTCTATGATAATTTTATCAAATATGTTCTAGATATCTTTAATAAAAAATAATCTATCATGAATAAAATAATTATTTTAATTATTCTAACAACAATATCAAATATGTTTTCTACATTTAAAATTAGTACGAAGTCACTGTCTCATAATGCTTATGGAGAGTAAGTTTTTATATAATGCAAATTTGATACAGGAAACTGTATTATTTTCTTTATTTTTTAATTAAAACAAATTTCTCACTATAAGTTCATTCCCTTAAATAAACTCATAAAAACTTATAATTTAAGCATAATTTTAATTTGAATCATAAGATGATAAGGTATAAATTAAAATAAACAATGAAGCAAATCTATATTGATTGTAGTTAGAATTTATTAGTTTCATACTTTATAAATCATAGTGCGATTAAAGCATATGAAATATGGTATAAAAAATATGGTGACAAATACAAAGATTTAATGAATCAACACATAGGAACAACAGAACACATAGCATGTTATGTTAGAAATGAACACATTCTTCGAGTCAATTTCTATAGATCGTTGCATGGAGTACCAGATTTAAAAATGCACAAAGAGGTAATGATGATTTTATAATAAATTCTGACGATAAAAGCTAAGAATAATATTTTGTTGTATTTCTACCATAAATAATCCAAGGTATGGGTTAACTATGATTCTTTCAGTTATTATAAGATTTTATTTAAGAAATGATTCTTAAATGAAAAAAATGAATATCTATCACAATATTTTATCAAATTTGAAAAATAAAGAAACACTATTTTGTTTACAGTTAAATTACTTGGCACAAATTTTAGCAAACCATATTGTTTTAAGTCATTATTATGAACATGGCCCAACAATAAATATATTTGGTGAAAATTTGTGTTTAAAAACAAATTGGCTTGGAGCAGGTAACAAAGCAGCTGACCAATATTATGACGAATTTTTTAGATTAAATAAAAATTTGAAGGCTTTTGATTTTGACGGAACTGATTCTGAAATGTCGGATGATGGTACATTAATTATTATTTACAGTTGTTTATAATGAAATTTGATACAATTTTTAAGTCAAATGTAAATGAAACTCAATTACCATATAATTGTTAATCGTTTTATAAAAAAGTACCGAACTAGAATTAAAATAAGTGTGCATCACTCAAGCTCAAAATTATTTAAGAAGTTAATAATAAATTTTACCAAAGAGAAATGTATTAAGTTATTAATTTTTATAAAATTATTACTGAACTATTAATAAAATAGTTGTAATTTTGAGCAAAATGTATAAGAGGAAACTCTGATGAACTTATTTTTGATAATGAATCCTTTATTATCAAATACCAATGTTAATATTTAATATTTCCGAAGGAAAATTAGATCAATGTGTTACAATATTTTTATTACCTTTGTAAGAAAAAAATAACATATGCGTTAATTTAATTAAATTAGTATGATAAATAAAATATAGATGGTATAATTGCGAACACCGCGAAAACAATTGAATATAAAACAATTCCATGCTTAATGACATTTAATTTCTAATTTTTTTATATTTATTAATAAGACTATTTTTAACAGAAATTTCATTGCTTTTATAATTTTATAATAATAATAACGTTACTGAAACGTTAATTTTTAGCATTTTTATAGGAGATCTTTTATTTATTACTATAAATTATTATAATGTAATTAAAAATATAAATTATGATATGATGTTGATATGATCAATTATTAAATTACTCGACCACATTGTCACTCTTCTTATAGTATAAACACTTTATTTTATTAATAAAATAAAGAACACAATAATATTAACAAGATGTAATATTTTGAGTAACGTTATAAAATCATTATTCAAAAACGATATTTATTTTGCTTAGCAAACCCGTGACTGAGTCTCAAAGCAGTAACCAAGTACATTAAGTATTGTTGCGTTCCAGACTCGGTCACAATGTACATCTTCTTATAACAAAATAACTTTATTGGTAATGAATTATTCTAATACATTTAATAACTCATTTAATTATTAACAATTCACAGCGAACTCTTGTAAGCGTGGACATGCTCTAACCATGATTTGGAAAGATTCTAAAGAGATCGGAGTAGGCGTGGCATATGGAGATTGGTTTTTTGATGATACTGATAATGGTGTTTGGGGGAAAAATTATGTAATTGTTACTCTAACTAATCCTGGATCAATTATAAAAAATGAGTATAAAAAAAACATTCTACCTAGAATAAAGTCATTCGAAAGACTTAAATATGAAACTTTAGCTTCAGATGAAGAACCTGATAATGTTTTAGATTAAAATAATAAATATTAAACTTGATATACAGGGTGATTTTTTTATCATAACCCACTCAATTACTTGCAGAATAATAATAATTTAAACATTTTTTTTTTTCATCATTTTTAGTTACACATTATTATTGAATTTTTAACTATGTAATACTTTTTAAGTTCATCCCTTATGCCTTGGAAAGGGGTCAACTTTGTTTTTTTAAATGGTAACACATATTTTTAATTTAATAAAATGTTTGAGTTTTTAATTTAATAGTAAATGGCATTTGAATTTTTAATATAACTTTATTAGCTTATTAGATATAAACATTTAAAGTTTCAAAATTTTGAGTTAATATACATGTATAATACACTACAGATTGTAAATACAGGTAGCTAATTGGTTTTTTATAACATCGATATTAGCAGGTACACAGCATTGTTATTATCAATTGTAGTAAGGCACATTGTTATGAGTTTATAAATACACTAACTGACAATACAGAAAGTATATCTATTGATAATCATAATTGATAATAAACAATCCGTGACTGAGACAGTAATGTCATAAAAATCCAATTAACTACCTGTATTNATGTCATAAAAATCCAATTGACTACCTGTATTTACAATCCCATGTGTATTATACATGTATATTAACTCAAAAATTTGTAACTTTAAATGTTTATATCTAATAAGCTAATAATGTTATATTAAAAATTCAAATGCCATTTACTATTAAATTAAAAACTCAAACATTTTATTAAATTCAAAATGTGTGTTACCATTTAAAAAAACAAAGTTGACACCCTTACCAGGCATAAGGGATGAACTTAAAAAGTATTACATAGTTAAAAATTCAAGAATAATGTGTAACTAAAGATAATAAAAAAAAAAAATGTTTAAATTATTATTATTCTGCAAGTAATTGAGTGGGTTATGATAAAAAAATCACCCTGTATATGATTAAAAAAAACAATTGTTAATATTAATTTACTAAGTGTCATTGTTAAATTACCTTACATTGCCCTTAAATATTAATGAACTTTATAAATTATATATCAAATAAAAAGTAAAATAAAGTTAATGAAATATTAATTTTATTTAAAACATTTATTTAAATTTATAGATATTTTTAGTATTTTGCTTAATAAATAATTAAATAAGTACTCCTTAAAGTAAGAACTAGCAAAGATTGATATAAGACACTAAATAAAATATCTTTCACGATTTCAAGAATTACAAATTTAAAAAAACACAGCACAGAAGGGTCGTAGCACAGTAATGACGTGGCATAGTTGGATCAAGTATAATGATATCTGACAGTGATTAAAATCACTATCAAAAAATACGCTTTGATGCAAATCTTTAGATAGTGTTTAATTTTCAAAAATTGGTGTATTATTCCAAAAGCTACATGATCTGCTAGTTCCTTATTAATATCCTGATTAAGATAAAGTATGTCGAATGAAAGATGTATATAAATACTACTTCTCATGAAAAAATTGTATTGATCCATACATTTTTTAAAAAGTTATAGCATTTTAAAGTAAAAAATGTAAAATATAAAATCGAGAATTTTCACACAAAAATAGCATTTGGTAGCCATTTTCACCGTAAAGTCAAAATAAAGTCCGAAATTTTTTTTTTCATAATAAAGTATATTACATTATCTTTAATTTAAGATATATATAAAAATGTCAGACCTTCCGGAACATTCTCAAAAGTTAAGTTGAAAAAGTTAATTTTTTGTGAAAAAGTTGTCATTTTAAATCCCTCCCTGTGGGCAGGATAAGTGTCAGATTTACAAAAAAAATATACCAAATGATAAGTAAAGACATCAAGCATCTATAAAAAAATTATATTGATATGTTAATTTTTGAAAAAGTTACGGCAGTTTTTAGTAAAAAAATTTCGAAAATTAGCAAATTTTAAATTTGTAATTTTTTTGGAGGTTTCCTCCATTTACGCGAAACGAGGGAAATTTTTTCAATTTTACAAATTTAAAAATCGCTTATTTTTGAAAGTTTTTCAATTTCTTTTACTTATAACTGCCATAACTTTTTCAAAAATGACAAACTCGATATATATTTTTGTTACAGATATATGAGGTATTCACCTATCATTTAGTATATTTTTTTTTTATAAATTTGACCTTTACCTATCCACAGGAGTAGATTCAAAAGGACAACTTTTTCACGAAAAATTAACTTTTGAAAATGTTTTGGAAACTCTGACACTTTTATAAATACCATAAATTAAAGCAGATATAATATACTTCATTATGGAAAAAAAAAATTCAGACTCTATTTTATCTTTACCATTCGGTGGCCATTTTCACCGCGAAGACAAATTTATATATATATTTATTTATTCATATATTACACTTATAAATCATAAAACTTGTAATGAGATATAAATAAGGAAAAAGGAGATCATGTAGCTTTTGAAATAATCTACCTATATTTTAAAATTAAACACTATCTAAAGATTTGCATTGAAGCGTTTTTTATGATAGTGATATTAATAACTGTCAGATATCATCTATACTGGACCCAAGTATGCCACGTCCCTACTGTGCTGGGTTTTTTTTTTAATTTATATTAAGTTTTTATTCTTTATTAGGTATTTTAATGATATTTTTATTCTTCGTTTAAATTCGTACATTTTCAAAGAAATACGTATTATTATTTTGTTTATTTCTTTTTGATCTATTAACACTAAGAGATCCTTATCTACTGGTTAGATAACAATATTAAAATAATACATTTAATTAGTCCTCCCAAATTTTATTTCTATTTAGTTATCCCGCTACTAGAAAACGAAAATGTTCCATTATACAATGTCTATAGATGATAGAACTTATTAATTTTCCTTTTAAGATTTGTTATTAAAAATAGTCGAACTAATGTAGTAAGAGCGTATTATAAAATGTTAAATTCATACTAATCAATATTTACCGATATTTTTACAAGATCACGTATGGGTTTTGTAATAAATATTTACATTGATAATATGAGAGACTTGCAAATTTGAAATACAATTGTTAATAGAAAAAATCTAATTGCAGATTTGAAATCAGCGCAAATAAATAATCAAAAAAAGTAAATTTTCACTCTGATAAAAACTATTAATGATCTATAATTACTTATGAATAAATTTATGAAAATATCTTTACGTTGCATTGCATATAAAGTTTAATTAACTAATTAAAAAAAAAAACAAAAACACGGAATATTTAACAACATGAAATTTAGTATAACATTATATTAACACACATTCAACGTTTTCAATATGACACTATAACATAGTTCATAGAACATTTTTCTAGGTGATAAATTTTGATTTTTCAAAAAATAAAATACTAACTTTTATTTTGTTAACTTTAATTTAAATTTGTATATATTTATTATTGATTAATGCTATTGCGTAAAATATTTTTTAAAATTTTTTTAAACTCCTATAAAAGTTAATTTTTATGAAAATAATAATTAACAATAATACGAATAACTTTTAAAATTATTTACAAATACCATAATAATAATAATAATAACATAATAATGTTATACGTTTTAAATAAAATTTCAACAAAAAAGTTAAACGATAGTTAACATAAAAATAATATTTGACTTAAATAAAAATTAATCATTAATGGATTATAACTTCATGGCATATATTATAAGCAGTACTATTTAAAATCATTGATTATGTAACAATAACAATAATGATTTTTTTTTTTTATGAAACACCAGCTAACAACTATCAAAAATGGAATATACAGTTAAATTATAGAAAGTTATAAAACAAGAGATAAATACCTACCAGTTAAATCTAATTACTATTATATAAATTTCGCTAGTTAATATGTATAATCTCATCAAAAATAAAACAGAGTATTATGGTATTTCTATCATACACTAAGAAATTTATATTGGGGAATTAAAAATTATTTGTACAATAAATTTATACAAAACTTTTTAAAATAATTAATTTAAAAATCTTATTAACGTTACATTGAAAAAAAAAGTTGCATTAAAGATTATATTAAAAACTTACAGGTCGCTAATTTTGTAAACTATTGAAAACTTTATCTTAATACCCTGCTAATGAAAAGGAAAAAAATAGATTATGAACCAACAAAAAAAAAGTTAAGTTACTTTTAAAGACTGTTACTATTAGCCGTTAAAAGATAATGAAAAGCATGTCGGAACTATGAAATAAATTAGAAAATTTTGCAATAATAGTACTAGTTTTTTAATGATTTATATTATTTTTAAAAATGTGAAAACTGCTATTAAAATAATTCATTTATGTGTAAGTGTAATAGAATAATCATAGATTTATAAAACAAGGAAGGCGTCAGGATTATAAATAAAGTAATCGTGAGAGAAAGGCGAAAACATAAGTTATACGAAAAGAGTATGACGATAATTTATGCATATATATCTTCTTCTTTTTCTTCATTTTTATCCCAACTATTTGGGATTGTCCACCCTTATCCTAAATTTCCACTTTATACGATTTCCTACATTATCTACAACCACATCAGCTATCCTCATATCACATTTAATAAAATCTCTCTTACGCCGAAAAGAACAACCGTGTGAAGGTTGTCGTCGGCTACCCTACGTCGACCTCCCTGACTACCATCACGATGATATCACTACCAAGTGGCTATTTCAACGACAGAAAATTATCTACTTGAGCAGCACTATGATTTCTAATTTGACCTTAGGGCCAACTATTAACTATAATACATTGCTCTGTCCTGCAACTCCAACGCTTTCATACATTTGAGAGTATTAAGAAATACTCAATATTATAGTATTACAATTAAATTTATGACAATAATTCTTGAACAAATAACATTATAAAAATAAAGTAAAATAATTTAATGATGTGATGCTACAGTAAGCCAGTTCAAATATACAATAATTTAAAAACATAACATCGTGTGTGTCAAAAGATAAATAAATAATTCAAAAACAACTTTCAAAGTTCTAAAAACTATTTAATGTACGTGTAATATAAATGTAACTAAATTTTATAAATTTTCGTTGAATTAATGTTGAGCAATAATAATTTAAGAATTATTTTAAACTTGCTCTAATAATTAATAATTGTATTCGAAACAAAGTATTCTATGATAATTTTTCAAATATCTTCTAGAGATTTTTATTAAAAATAATCTATCATGAATAAAATAATTATTTTAATTATTCTAGCAACAATATCAAATATGTTTTCTACATTTGAAATTAGTACGAGTCCACTGACGCATAATATTTTTGGAAGGTAAGTTTATATACAATGTAAATTTAAAACGGAAAACCAAATATTTTTTTATTTATTTTTTTCGTTAAAACTATGTTCTCACTATTAGTTCATTACCTTAAAAGAAATAACCGAATTCACAAAAACATCCTTATAATTTATGCATCATTTTATTTTGAATCCTAGGACAATTACGGTATAAATAAAAATAACAATGTAGCAAATGTATATTGATTGTAGTTAGAATTTATTAGTTTTATACTTATATATTATAGTTTATATGATACACATGAAATATGGTATACAAAATATGGTGTCAAATACAAAGATTTAATGATTCAACACGTAGGAACAACAGAACAAATAGCAGGTTATGTTAGAAATGAACATATTCTTCGTGTCAATTTCTATAGATCTTTGCATGATGTACCCGCATTGAAAATGCACCAAGAGGTAAAGATGATTTAACAATAAATTTTTAAAAAAAACAGAAAATAAAATTATGTTGTATTTCTCCCAAAAATAATGGTACGCACAGTAAACGATAATTCTTTGCGTGCATTGTTATTATTTAAGAAACGATTTTCAATGAGAAAAAATGAAGATTTATCAAATATTTCATTAGATTGATAAATAAATCATATACAATTTTTTTTTCAGTTAAATTACTTAGCCCAAATTTTAGCGAACCATATTGTTCTAACTCATTATTTTGAACATGGTCCAACTGTTAGGAAATATGGAGAAAATATATGTTTAAGAAAAAATTGGCGTGGAGCAGGTGATAGAGCAGCTGACCGATANTGTTTAAGAAAAAATTGGCTTGGAGCAGGTGATAGAGCAGCTGACCGATATTATGACGAATTATTTAAATTAGACGAAAATGGGAAGGTTTATAATTTTAACGGAACTGAAGAACAGATGTCTGACGAAGGTACATTAATTATTATATACAACTGTTTTTAGTATAGATATTTAGAATAAATGTTTATAAAGTTTTTTGAGTCAAACGTCTATAAAACTCAATTACCAAATTTTTATTAATCGTTAAAAAAAAAGAAATTGCATAAGAATTAAATGAAGAGTTTTATAATCAAATTCAAAACTATTTAAAACGTCATGACTGAATTTAAAATAAATATTTTAAATTCCTCAAAAAAATTTAAAAACAACAACATTGTTTTTACATTAATGTTCAGTTATTAATTTTCATACAAATATTCTTAATCTATTCTGAGGAAAAATATTTCTAACAAAGAATTCATTTTTTTTTAATGTAATTAATATAACACAAAATTTATTAAGATAATTTAATTTATTTTCTCATAAAATAATAGATAAGGAATAACGGGTCTAGTTGTTATATAATAGTGTGATTAATTTAATTTAGATTGCATAATTACTAAAACTGAGGAAAATATACAAATACAAATAAAATGTCTGTTAAGTTATTTTTAATAAAAAATAAAATTAAACTGCTGAAAATGTTATGTAATATTAATTTTATTTTATACTTATTAAGTTTTAATTTATAACTGCTTAAAATAAAAATGCCTTTTTTGTTACTATGATAATAATAACAAAAACAAAGTTACTGAACAAATTTTTGTTATTGTAAGAGTTCTGTTATTTGTTTTTATTAATTGTTATAGTAAAAAATATTAATTAAACTTATTACTTAACAAATTATATGACTTAAAAATAATTGTTAATCTATAAATAAACTATTTAAATTATTAATTCTATCTATTTATCTCAGAAAAACTGAGTCCCGTGATCAATAGCATCAGGCACTTTCACGTTGGCAACTCGTCCACTCCGTTTTTCTTCTTGTAATATAATAACTTACTATTATTGAACGGAATTTGTTGGCAATAAATAATAACACATTTATTAATGAACAACATCTAGATCAAGTTAATTTGCGTGGTCATGCTATTAACATGATTTGGAAAAATGTTAAAGAGATTGGAGTTGGTGTAGCATATGGAGATTGGTTTTATGATGATGACAATGGTTTTTGGGAAAAAAGGTATGTAGTTACTACAATAACTAATCCTAGACCACTTATACTTACTATGTACAAAGAAAACCTATTACCCAGAATAAAGCCATTTGAAAGACTTGAACACATAGCATTACCTTCAGAAGAAGAACCTGACAACGTTTTGGATTAAATAATAAATATTAAAAGCTTGATATATGTGATTAAAAAAAAGCAATTTAATATTTATATACTACGTGTTACTGTTAAATCATCTTACATTGTCCTTAAATATTAATGAAATTAATAAATTATATATTAAATAAAAAATATATTAAAGTTAATGAAGTATATATTTTATTTAAAAAATTTATTTAAATGTAAAGATTTTTTCAGTATTTTGCCTAATATATCACTAAATGAGGACACGTTATAGTAAGGACTAGTATAGATTGAAATAAGACACTAAATAAAATTTCTATCATAAATTCCTACGATGATGTTGTACTGGTAAAGATATCAACTATTTGTACTTATTTTGTACGAGGCAGCTAGAACGTATGACGGCTAGTTGTGTACAGCACTAGAATGCCGTTTTACCTTAAGCCTGTTTAAATCGTTATTATTGATGCGAGAGTGAGTCACCTAGGGGATGACGGTTAACGTTACATCCAATAAGTAACAAGAGTAGACAATAATTAAATAATAAACAATCACATATATTAGAAATTCTTCAGAGAGTATTTTAAATTTAAGGGGGCCCATAAATACTGATGGCCGGCGAAACGGCATAAAACAAAATAGTTAAGCTCAATTAAAACAAACAATAAATAACATTAAAAATAATATGAAACTCAGCTGAATAGAAGAAGTTGTTGATAGTGATGAGTGGACTGTATGAGATCTTGTGGTAATGGTGTCGAATATCTGAGTATGACGAGTCAGAGTGTAGTTCCAGACACGTAATGGCAGATGAGAATATACGGCGGAAAAAAAGCGACTACGGCAATGAAGATATTTAGTGATGGTCAGTGCTCAATCACTGGTGGCGTGTAAGGGGACGAAAACTTTGTGAAATGAAAGAATAACGGCGTACAATGGCCGAACAATTTATCATTTAAACGAAGGCTCTTGCTACAGAAAAGAATGACACATAATAAAACTGACTGACTTACGACAATGAACTGTACACCGATGACAATTGACATGGAAGTCATCGATTTGCCTTGCTGGATGGCCAAAGGGGCAAGTAAAGCAAGACGCTGGAGATACTGGACATAATATATTCTTCATTTTAATTAAAATATATTTCTTGATTATTCATACGCAACCTAATAATTAGACATAAATATTTGTTATATTAATTAGAATTTTTTTATTATTTAGTCCATATGAAAAACTCGAAATAAACATTTACATTGATAATATGAGAGATTTACAGAGATTTTTATAGAAACTATTGAAAATTTTAGATTTTCGTATAAGATTTGCAATAGTATAACATACGAGTTCGATAAAAACATACTATACAGAATAAAGCCATTTGAAAGAATTATACCAAATTAAATGTGTTAGCATTATTAATTAGCATTTTTATAACTTATGTTGACCTGTTAGCAATATTTAAAATGTTTAATTAAGTTTAGTAGTTTTAATATGGACGTAAGGTTATAGAGCTAGGGGGGCATAGTCCCTCAGTTTCTAGTCTAGATCCCCAGAAATTTAACAACATCATTTGCAATGTTATATAGAAATTATTCTTTAGAGTAACAAAAATTTAATTTAGCTGCACCCCAAAAAATTTGATCATCCTACGTCTATGAATTTTAAGTAATAAATAAATGTACAAAATGTTGATATTAAATTACTAAATGTTGTATTTAAACTACCTTACGTTGTTCTTGAACCTTTATGGGTTTATAAACTAATTATTAAATAAAAAAATATACTTAATATTAAGAATACATTTTTATTTAAAACATTTTTCAAAATATACAGAAGTTTTCAGTATTTTGCTTAATAGAAAACTAAGTGAGGATCCGTTATAATGAGGATTAGTAGTCACTCTGCAGTTGTGCTTATAAATAGATCGACTATTTTAATTCCTTTTTGTATAAGAGGTGGAAATCAATAGCAACTATTATTCCACTCGCAAATTCATTCAAACTCTCAATGTATTTAAGCGATATAGATATTATTAAAAAAATGTAGCTGGTGGTGTTTAGTTATGTAGTCGTTAATAGTAAATGTAATTCGAACATCAGTAAAATACATAGAAATAATTTTATAATACACAAAAATAATTTTGAGTAATAGTGCTTATCAGATGTCTATGTATAGAATCTGACATTTATATGACTAGATGTGTGGTGCAGAGGCGGGAGGCAAACAATGAGATACTTTTAATTAAGAAATATGCATTTTTCTGATAATTTTTTTAATTCATTACAAACAATTTTATACCAATATATCTACAACACATGTAGGGAACTGATGTATTCAGTAATAGAAAACTTTTACTATCAAACCTTATTCTCCATTTTTTTTTCCATTTAATTTTCAGTATAAGTTTTAATGTCTGTTGTATGTTGTCATTTTTATTTTAAAATATGCACTTGTTAGTAAACATAGAAAATTCAATTTCATTAGACCAATATTGTAATCACATTAAGGAACAAAAATACGAGATCATTTAGCTATTTATAAATAGTTCTCAAAGTTAAGAAAAATAGGCAATTACATTATTTGGAAAATTTAAAACAAACAGTATACTTCAATTTAGGTTTATCTTAAAAAAAAGAAATAAAAATTAGATACATTATAACAAGTATATTAAAAAGTTAATTAAAACTATAGTTTCAATATATATTGAACATAATACAATATGTTACAAACATATTATACACGTTATAAAGATCACTAAATTAAATACTCTATGTGATATACATTTAGACATATGAACATAATATATATTATTTTATAACAACATTATAGAATAATTGATGTAGAAATATCTGGGTCATCGATTCTTATGACAACTCATAACAATGCACCACATCTCAGACTACCCTATAAGGATGCAATTAGTTGAATTTGAAAACAGAATAAAAATCTTCAATTCCTAAAAGATTCTTGAATTACGTGCAACTGAAAATTTATGGGTCTATTACAAATGATTTGTTATCTAATGAATATATTTGCTAAATTAAATTTAGCTACTCGAAGAAATTTAAAAAATGGTAATTTTTTAGCATTATAAATATTACTTAAAATATTTTCAAAAACGACTAACGAATGTAACGACAGTAAATGGAGAATGGACAATTCAAAATAAATATTTTATCTTTTAAGAAGCGTTATGCAAACATTAAAATACATATAGATTTTTATAAAAAGGTTGAAACTTTCTAGAATTTTTTAACTTTAAAATAAACTGTTTCTCATTGAACATTGCTAATATTAAAATAACATTTAGATGTTAGATACTTCTAAATTTTCGAATTTATATAAATTACATTTTACATAATTTTACATCGATTGATTTGATTATTTCATTTTTGTGCATTATATTCACACCAGTGCATTTTTACATTAATAAAATCAAAAATAAATCAGAATTTTAAAATAAATAATTATTCTAAAAATATAATGAAACATTTCTCCCTAACATAATGCAATTCCTCCTCTTAGACAAATCAAAGAAAATATTGTCTTTGGTTACCTTCACAGATTAATACTTTTATAGTAAAATATCAAATAAAACAAAAATATAATTTATAAAAACCTAATATGTGTCCTTACTATTGTAACTATACATTGTATGCATTTTTCCTTAACAGTAAATGTAGACTTGGATAAGAAATAGGAAATTTTGAACTAATAATTCTGAAAATGCTTCTGAAGTACATTATGTAAACTCGTCATTGTTTGAATATTTAAAGATAATTGAATAACACGCGTACATTGAATTAAGCAAGTTAAATTACACAAAAAAATAAAATATAATGACCCATTGATATGGTTTTGTTTAATTAAAGGATTCATTTTTTCAACTATCGTATTCCTTTTTTATTGTAGCAATGAAGTATTACAAGCAATACAAGGTTAAAATTCAAACATTAAACAATGTTCAGTGTACATGAATTTCCGTTTTAGATCTCACTCTAAGCGTTTAAAAACATAATTAAAATTAAAAATATATTTTTCTAATATTTAATGATGCAATCATAACAAACAACGTGGATAGTACTAAAATTATGATAATAAATCTAAGAACATATAATGATATGAAAATGGTAAACAATGATTCTGCAGGAAATAATGTGACGTTTAAAAATATGCACAGATTGACGAATAAGTTTCAATAAAAAAATTCCTATAGTCTAGTAAAAGCTGATAAGTTACGCTTGGCGTTTGTATGGATAAGAGACTGTAGCTGGTGCTGGAGCGTAAGCCACTGGGGCGGCGGAACGGTAAACAGCGGCTGGAGCATGATAAACTGGCGCCGATTGGTAAATTGATGGTGCTGCTGGTGTGTATACTGGAGCTGCAGGTGCGTACACCGAAGCGGCGTGTGTATATACTGGAGCAGCGGTTGCGTACACTGGTGTAGCTAGTTTGGTTCCTTTAGAAACTTGTGCTACGAATCCGTTAACATCATCGGCAGTGTATGATACCGTTCTGAATGTACCATCGGGTTCAGCTAAACTGTACTGTCCCTGGACAACACCGTTAGACAAGCTTTCCTCGGCCGATTTGTAGTCGCCAGTAGAAGGATCGTTTACGCCGTATTTGTAATTGTAGGAAGGATTGGGGTTGACTGGTTGGTAGATGGCTGCAGGTGCTGCGTGTACGACAGCTGGGCCGTGCAATAAGGTCGAGTAACCGGGTGGTGGGTATAGTTGGGCTTGAGAGAGCACAACAACGTAAGCGATACACAAAGCTATCTAACAAAACAAAATTATGAAATTCAGAAAGAACGTCTACAATATCAGGTCGAATATGTGAAAGACATGAAAATAATTAATAAAAATGTAGAAAACGTAATGGTAATTTGACTGTGTACTTACCTTGGCGAACATTTTCATTCTCCGGACACTGGTTAAAACACAAGGCGGATAACACTTAGTAATAAAAAATCACTGTTAACTTGGATATCACTGCAATGGTAGTCGACCAACGAGTATGACAGTTGATGGCAAACTCGTACTTTTTATACAAACACGTCTACTGTACAGTTAGGGTGGTAATATTTTCTGAAATTGTGCGCACATTTTCAGCAAACAAATATTTCCAGTTTCCATTAGGTACGAACCATTCCGTAACAAGTATAATGACTCAAATGGTTATAACCACTCATAACATTATTTTTTACATCAGACACGCGTGGAATGGCTGATCTATTACGAATCCGCAAAACTAGGCAATGCTTTACATCATATTTTCGTTGACAATTAACAAATATTTCACTTTCATTAAGTTCATTGATAAAATACTTTATTTCATAACTTATTTCAATGCATGTGCAACACAAAGTTCACGAACGCATATGAATGAACAGTCGAAATATTACTTTAAACTATAGAAGTAAGTTTTTAGTATTATTTTGTGAAATATATAACGGTGAAGAAGAAATTTACTCTTGTAAACAAACCAGATAAATAAATACTTGGTCATAATAGGAGTGAAACAAAACGATTTATATTCAACTATAATAACACCTAAAGGTATTTAAACAATACATTACTATTATTCTGTGGAATATCAATAGAATAATAATTATCAAAGATACTTTAACAATTCTCAATATTTGTATTTTCCTATAATCAGTCAAATCGTAGGCAGACCAATATAATAAATTATTCTGTCGAATCATCGTTAAAATGGTGTCACTATCAATTTTATACGACTAAAGTGATTTTCTTACGTAACACTAAAACACTGAATATAAAATATCCACCGCAATCAGATACCTGAGTAGATGGACCATTGTGTTTACTTATGTACAACGATGCGAATGCTTATCATCATTTAATGATTAATCATGAAGTATCATGATATTTCAATAAATCTTGATCGACACCACAATGATATTTATGATAACTGGAGTTATCGCAATAAACTTAACAATTTAATAACAAAATCTAGTCCACAATCCTTTCATAGGCCATCCATAAAGTAGTCTAGAAAATAAAATGTGTGCCAACGCAAATGCATGTCTACGTTACATACTTTTGAAATCAAATGTATTGAACCGTATCATAATAAAAAACGCTGAGATTTATAAATTAATAAAACTGAAAAAAAAATCATTTTCATTTCATTAGAAACGGAGCAATATATTTTTCAACCTTAAAAAGCTTAAGGAATTCTATTGTAAATGCACAATCAACTATTTATAACGTTACTTTCTTATATAGATATTTTTAGACATTTTTATACAAATTGGATCAAGATAATAAATAATAAACAAAGTCTGGGACTGTTATTGCACTATATCAACGACCAAAAAATGTTATAAGATTAAAGTAGTTTTAGACAAGCATAATAGACTTAACAAAACTTTGTTTAATAAGATAAGTTTAGTTTCAATATTTTAAGATTGTGAAGTAATAAACTATGAATTACAAAGGTGTGGTTGGGTACGTCCGAACTGGACTAACTTGTTATCAGGCGGTTTCTCCCATAATCCTTTTATAGGGCTAGACTTGGACTTAATTAGTCCAGTATTAACAGTGATTACATGGTATATAAGACATAAACGCAATCGGCAGTATACACTATACCTAACAGTAACAATATACATTAGGAGTAAGCCAGCGATCGTTCCAACGCACTTACAATTGTATTGGAATTACTTTTGAGATTAAACGAACGTGAATGTACGGGATAAGTATTCAAACGGATAACCTTAAAGTTGTTTATCTTAAATAAGTATAGAACTCGAGAGTTTTTAGTGTACTGAAGCGCTGGAAATTCGTTAATTTTACCTGGGCATTGATAGAATATTTTTAGGCGGGTCACAGTTAATATTTTAACCACTCAAAACATATTTGTTTAAATATTACGCAATTCAGTCGTGATGGCCATTTCCATATAATCGTTTATCTGGTTGTATTTTTGAATCTTAACATATAAAATATACACTTGCATGTAGGATTAGATTGACTTACCTGAAACAGAAAAAACAACAAACGATATGGTTATTGATAAAAATATAAATTGTGCAAACAATAATGGTATTGTATTTTATAGTATAATATGCAAACAAGTTATACATTGAACAATATTATAGAATCTATCACGTAGATCTACAACACACTTGGGCGTATATATTTAACAATCCTATTATATTTAAAAGTCACAAAATTACCTCCAATATCTAAAATGACAAAACATTTAAATTCTATATTTCTAACTTGCAATATCCATAAAATGAAATTTCATTAAAAGATAAAATATAAGTATATTACTAACGCCTTTTTAATTTTTAATTACAAATCATATTTGGATCAAATAATTCGGAACAATGAATTTAAAATATAAGAAAATATAGTCCCATAAATATACGTAATCTAAATCTCATAAAGAATTGGAACTTAGATATTGAAGATTTTCAAAAATACTTTTTTCAATAATTGTCTTATCTGTAGTAATATTTTTAAAAGTATTTTTTGTAGGTTGTGGTTTAAATTTTTTTACAAGTTTTAAGTACCACAGCGTGTTAATTACACGATAAAAATTTGCGATTGTAAACAGGATTTTCAATGGAAATTTATGAAAGTTTTTTCAATGGCTATCAACAATTCACTCAAGTACAAAATAGTATTAAAAAGCATCACTATTTCAAATACACTTGCACTTAAGTTTAATAATAGAAATAATTACTTAAAATGGAAAAAAATATATAATTTTTCTATTCAAAATGTGAAGGATAGTTTGCATTAGAATTAACAATAAAAGAAAATGATTCGTCCTCCTGGTCTATCGAGGTTTTTTGTGTCAATTATTTTTTGATTTCAAACAAGGTTAAGGTGTTTTAAATCATATCATTATTACTTGATTAATATTTCAGAAGATCCGACATCGATTCTAATACCTACGATATGTATATTGTTGTTAACAGACGGTAGATTGTATACTAGAGAATAATATTTGATCAAACAAATCAATCATATTTCGCAACCAGCGAGGAATTCGAGTTTTAATAATAATAACAGTTATTTGGGACTATGCAAGTGGTTAAGTCGAACGACCGCAAAACGTGTGATGAGCTTGACCCGCGGGAAATATCATTTATCTCATACGAAGCTACTCGAGTTGCGTTCATAGAACATTCGCCTACCTTTCAACACTCGACTTGTCAAACTGTGTCATAGATAAAAAAAAAACTGTAGGCCTATGACTAGGCCGTGCAAATAGAGATCTGAAAGGGACAGTCGCCGATGATCGTATTTCACAACGGCGCATTTCATCCGTACCGGTTCAGGGCCAACCGTGAACTATACAAGTTAACGTTGGTGTAATAATAACAATAATAACGTGTAAAGCTATACATTGGTTGCGTTTACAGAATGCAGTATCTAGGACGTTCTGATAATTGTTACTGGTACACGCCATGCGAGTGTTTACCATTACACTTATTATTATTTTTTCAATATTTGGGATACACTTAAAGGTCGGCCGAATGCCAGTGAAGCATTGTGTTGCAATCAGAAAAATACTTTGTTGCAGACAAACGCAACGCCGCCTATCGACACTTCAATTCACATGTCAAAGAACAATTTCCCTATGAATAACACGTGATGGACCATCTAAATAAAAAAAGCTCCGACGACCGACCGGTGCAACGTATTACGTCGTTATTATTTATTTCGATCTTTGCCGCCCTATAAAAAAAAAACTACGACGGCAACATAATAATAACGAAGACAACTAGAATAATTCTTTAGACGATAATTAAACGCGTTTATCGGACACAATTCAGCGCAACTTTTTCCAACACACATCATTAACCGCAATGTTGCTTTTTTATTGGTTATATCTTTGTTATAGAACCACGATAGATAATAATTGGCATTAAAAAGAACTCGTTTCGTGCGCAAAATACGCGTTTCTTTAGAAAAAAAATCAAACGGGATCTGAGATCAAATATGTTACAAGTATAAGTCACTTCCTTGACTTAACAGTCGCTGTAATTTTTCTTCCATTTCTATTGCATTGACAAAATTCTATATTTTCCGAAAAAATGTAAACAATCAATTAATGATTTTTTAATTTGTCCAAAAGAAATAAACACTATAAGTTAAGTGCTCTTGAAATAAAATTATAAAAGTGGAACACATCTAAATCTGCATAATTTATTTTTAAAAATTTTTGCATTTTTATACTATATTAAAATAGTTTTAATATAATATAAATACGCAATAATGAAAACTATAATTATTATAGTTTTCGTTATTTACTTTAAATAATAAATAATGAATTTTTTTTCATTTTATCAAAATTTTCAAATAACTGATTTTTTAAAGCTTTTCTTGCAAAAAAATTGTATAGGTATATAACAACTTACAAGTTACAAGCATTTTAATATATAAATAAATAACCAGTGAAAGCTGTACACATCCACGATATATACCTATTGTATATATCAAAATACTTGTAAATTGTAAGTTTTTATAGACGCATTAATTTTTTTTTGTAAAAAAATTAGCTAAATCGAAATTTTGAAAATTTTTTATATATTTGTTTATTATTAATAATAAATATGCTTTTAACATGTTAAAATATTATTAACCGCTTCATTTATTTTATATAGTGGTTAATGTTGTTTTTGTGTTTATATTAAATTGATACACGTCATAATCAAACATCTGAATTAAATTTTTCACTTAAATAACGTGTAGTGCTATTAAAAATATGATGTTAACGTTTTACGGAACAAGCACAATACTTTTACATAATAATACCACAGAAATAAGTCATCTTGAACAACACTAGTAAATAAATAACATAGAGCTCTACATATGGATACCATCATGAATGATGATCCCAAGTACACGAAGTATTATCTATACTTGTGAGAAATACTATAATGAAAATAAAGCGACCATTATTTATTTCACAAACACATTATGTCTTCCAAAAACCGGTGTATAAAAAACTTTCATATTATAAAAATAAATAAATTAAAAAACTTTTTAAACATATTCGTTCTTTTTTTTAAAATGCTTAAATAATAAATGGGGATTTAATAGAATAAATAAAAATTATTATGTTTATAAGCATTTTTTAAAAATGATTAAGCCAAAAATACTATTACAAATAACAAAAACATTAATTTCAATTATAGAGCCAACAGCGTTATCAAAATCGTATACCATCAATTGTGTTGCTTATTGTCGCGCTGTTCCGTAAAAAAATAGATAAATAAAAATTTTAATGCCGAATCAGAAAGTATTATAGTAATTTATAACTTTTATTTAATACATGTAAGTAAATTTTGAACACAAACTATACAACAATAAACATAATTGTCCAATTATAAATAAACTTCCAAGTAGCTGAATTTCACCGAACTATTCTATAACGTAAATGCACTAAAGTCCCTTACTCGAAGCTCATTAGATATAATATAAGTAGTCAAACGAATGGCACAATCGCGTGATTGCGGAAAAACTATTTCAAAAATAAAAAAACACAATAAAATAAACAAAAATGTTAAGCGAAATTCAATAAAAGTCAAATAACAAATACCTTCTCAGCTTCGCATCGAAGCTAAAATCAAACCAATAGAAACGAACAAATAGCTATGACAACAACATTTTCCTGTAATCCGATCGACAACGTGTGACCACTGATTATATAATACAAACCTATCAACCTTACTCGAGTTTTTCTATCGTTTACAAAATANTTTTCCTGCAATCCGATCGACAACGTGTGACCACTGATTATATAATACAAACCTATCAACCTTACTCGAGTTTTTCTATCGTTTACAAAATATGATAGTGTGATCCTAACTAACAACTATTGTTGCCAATGTCCTCTAAGTTGACGTTTTTGCTTATAAGCATTGCTTGACAATAACAATACAATAGCGGCGTTTACAAGATGGTAACGCTGGAAAATTCGCACAGAGCGTCTAGGAAAATTTAGAGCAGAGCCGTAGACGAGTGATCACGGCCGGCTGGGAGGCCACGGTCACCTTACGCGCCTTGGTGAAAGGTCACACTTTGTCGAGTACAGCGTCGGACGACGACCAATGGCGTTTTTCATCATTGTATTCCATTGCGTGTTCGCCGGGGCTGTTTAGTAAAGCCGCAGGGGCCATCGGAGATAATTTCCCCTATTGTGTGCGTTTCGTCCGTTCGCGTGTAAACGCTTTACCTCCCGCTGTACTTGGGAGTGGTCTCAATGTTTTGATAAAAAATAATAACAAGAAGAACTCGGTATAAATACGACTCGGACCGATAGCACCCACATCAGTCGTACGCAAATCATTTGCTGCTTACAACTTCTCTCGATTAATAACAAACACCGCATAGCAATGGCATCCAAAGTAAGTTTTTTATACATAAGAAACATAGCGTGTTATTTCTAAGTTATTCATCGATTTCGAATTTTCTATATGACCCAAAAAAATGTTTTGAATCTTCATATTTTTGAAAATGGACGAGTCGTTTCAAACAATATCGTTGAATAATTCAGATTAAAATTATTTTACATGAAATTTTCAAAAATATTGAAAAATGTATTTACTTGTTTTAATTTCAATAGTTTACAAAACAATCTTAACTTGGGCTATAACAACCGTGTATAATACACAAATTAACTCTTCCATATTCAATTTTTATTAAATGTTAATGAAAATTTCATTTTTTAGTAATATTTTAGTAAAGTCTTTGAAACATGTTTTATTATTTTACAGTTTGCAGTTTTAGCATCTATCTTGGCGGTAGCATGTGGTGTGCCAATATACTCACCAGCTCCTTACGCTCCAACTCTATACGCCCCATCACCAGCCTATGTAGCCCCAGTTAAATACGACTTGGCTCCCAAATCTTATGATTTCGACTACGATCGAAATCCATCCTATTCTTACGGTTACGATGTTCACGATCACTTGACAGGAGATTCTAAGAGCCAACACGAGACCAGACATGGAGACGTCGTTCACGGATCTTACAGCTTAGTCGACCCAGATGGTACCAAGAGAACAGTAGATTACACAGCTGACCCACACAACGGTTTCAACGCAGTCGTCACTAAAGAACCATTAGTCAAAGCATACGCACCCGCACCAGTATATCCAGTTAAAGTCTACGCACCAGCTCCATACTACCCAGCAGTCAAAGCNTTATAAGCATTTTTTAAAAATGATTAAGCCAAAAATACTATTACAAATAACAAAAACATTAATTTCAATTATAGAGCCAACAGCGTTATCAAAATCGTATACCATCAATTGTGTTGCTTATTGTCGCGCTGTTCCGTAAAAAAATAGATAAATAAAAATTTTAATGCCGAATCAGAAAGTATTATAGTAATTTATAACTTTTATTTAATACATGTAAGTAAATTTTGAACACAAACTATACAACAATAAACATAATTGTCCAATTATAAATAAACTTCCAAGTAGCTGAATTTCACCGAACTATTCTATAACGTAAATGCACTAAAGTCCCTTACTCGAAGCTCATTAGATATAATATAAGTAGTCAAACGAATGGCACAATCGCGTGATTGCGGAAAAACTATTTCAAAAATAAAAAAACACAATAAAATAAACAAAAATGTTAAGCGAAATTCAATAAAAGTCAAATAACAAATACCTTCTCAGCTTCGCATCGAAGCTAAAATCAAACCAATAGAAACGAACAAATAGCTATGACAACATTTTCCTGCAATCCGATCGACAACGTGTGACCACTGATTATATAATACAAACCTATCAACCTTACTCGAGTTTTTCTATCGTTTACAAAATATGATAGTGTGATCCTAACTAACAACTATTGTTGCCAATGTCCTCTAAGTTGACGTTTTTGCTTATAAGCATTGCTTGACAATAACAATACAATAGCGGCGTTTACAAGATGGTAACGCTGGAAAATTCGCACAGAGCGTCTAGGAAAATTTAGAGCAGAGCCGTAGACGAGTGATCACGGCCGGCTGGGAGGCCACGGTCACCTTACGCGCCTTGGTGAAAGGTCACACTTTGTCGAGTACAGCGTCGGACGACGACCAATGGCGTTTTTCATCATTGTATTCCATTGCGTGTTCGCCGGGGCTGTTT
The DNA here is from genome assembly GCF_025091365.1 of Daktulosphaira vitifoliae. Lineage (NCBI taxonomy): Eukaryota > Metazoa > Arthropoda > Insecta > Hemiptera > Phylloxeridae > Daktulosphaira > Daktulosphaira vitifoliae. The sequence continues at coordinate 19,872,868 of NW_026099572.1, read as the reverse complement.
AGTAAAGCCGCAGGGGCCATCGGAGATAATTTCCCCTATTGTGTGCGTTTCGTCCGTTCGCGTGTAAACGCTTTACCTCCCGCTGTACTTGGGAGTGGTCTCAATGTTTTGATAAAAAATAATAACAAGAAGAACTCGGTATAAATACGACTCGGACCGATAGCACCCACATCAGTCGTACGCAAATCATTTGCTGCTTACAACTTCTCTCGATTAATAACAAACACCGCATAGCAATGGCATCCAAAGTAAGTTTTTTATACATAAGAAACATAGCGTGTTATTTCTAAGTTATTCATCGATTTCGAATTTTCTATATGACCCAAAAAAATGTTTTGAATCTTCATATTTTTGAAAATGGACGAGTCGTTTCAAACAATATCGTTGAATAATTCAGATTAAAATTATTTTACATGAAATTTTCAAAAATATTGAAAAATGTATTTACTTGTTTTAATTTCAATAGTTTACAAAACAATCTTAACTTGGGCTATAACAACCGTGTATAATACACAAATTAACTCTTCCATATTCAATTTTTATTAAATGTTAATGAAAATTTCATTTTTTAGTAATATTTTAGTAAAGTCTTTGAAACATGTTTTATTATTTTACAGTTTGCAGTTTTAGCATCTATCTTGGCGGTAGCATGTGGTGTGCCAATATACTCACCAGCTCCTTACGCTCCAACTCTATACGCCCCATCACCAGCCTATGTAGCCCCAGTTAAATACGACTTGGCTCCCAAATCTTATGATTTCGACTACGATCGAAATCCATCCTATTCTTACGGTTACGATGTTCACGATCACTTGACAGGAGATTCTAAGAGCCAACACGAGACCAGACATGGAGACGTCGTTCACGGATCTTACAGCTTAGTCGACCCAGATGGTACCAAGAGAACAGTAGATTACACAGCTGACCCACACAACGGTTTCAACGCAGTCGTCACTAAAGAACCATTAGTCAAAGCATACGCACCCGCACCAGTATATCCAGTTAAAGTCTACGCACCAGCTCCATACTACCCAGCAGTCAAAGCATATGCTCCGGCCTACCATTCACACCCATTGTACCGCTAAGATCTCATACAACACACGCGCGTCTTTATTTTCAGACCAGTCGACACTGGAACTGATCAGTATTATAATTCCTATCAAATAAAATTACCACTTAATATAATTTTGTATATTTCATCTTATGCAAATGTTTTTATAATAATATATATTTTTTTATAATTATGAATGTATTTGTAATTATTATTGTTTAAAATATTAATTTAACGGAAATGGTTAATTAGCAGCTCATTATTTATTTAATACTATCAAAAAAATAAAGCTTTCAGCATTTATAGAACAAAAAATCTAATTAAAAAAAGTCAAAATCTCAAATGCCTGATCAACGCCGTACAATTTTTGAATTGTACTTGTATAATTATAGTTGAAAGTTACTATCGAAAAAGAAAACTATTAGGTTTCATAGGAAAATGTTGTTTAAATTTTATCCATTAAAACATGGTCTACATTTGTAGTCTAAACAATAATGTGATTCTTAAAAATTAAGTAGTTAAGTAATTAATTAAAAATTAAGAAATGCATTCAAAACATTCTCTAGAATTGTTCCATTAGGTAAAAACATAATTTATAAAGAATTTTGTTGAAATTTAGTGACGTTAGTATGTGCCACCCTCTTTTGACACATATTAACGTGAAAGTTCAACTGTTAAAAAAATATTTCAAGCAAATAAACAGTATCTTTAATACTTAGACATAATAATTTAAAAACAACATATTTTTATCTTAATAGTCGAAATTGATTTTATTTGTTTTTTATTTAAATATTGAAGACGAATAATTCGAAAAACAGAAAAAATAAATATGTAAAAATTGTTTACAATTAAAATTTTTATTGTTTTTGTTATGCACTTTATTTTTACCAAATATAATTCAAATATTTAAGAATTAATACGCAAAAAATTTGTTTTTTACAAATATAGAAAAAAATGTATACAATATAAATCTATTGACTTGTAATTGAGCAATTTTACTTTATAGTTTTATTTTTAGTTTATAAGAAATTAATTTTTTAAAAATACGTCACCTGAAATTATTTTTCAAAATACATAAAAATGTACATAAATATACCACACTAAAAAAAAAGTAATTAATGAAATGTATGCCTTGAATAGGTGCTTTAATAACTATAGGTGCATCTAGACACACCTTTTTGTACAAATTTATTTAAAAAATACATATACTTCTAAATATTGGTCCTTTTTCTTAATGTTAAAGTAAATTTACATGTGAAATATAAAATAATTTAAGCTTTGTATACAACTGTAGCCATCTACCGGACTTTATAGGATTTTAAAGTAGTTTCCATTAAAAAATTCACCGCCCAGAAATATTATTGTTAACTTTTTATAATCATCTCTTGGATGATTTAATTTGAGACGATTCTTAGCAAAATGAAGCATTAAATGATTTTATAATAAGATTACAAATTATACCAGACCAACAACTATTATTATTATACATGTTCTTCTCTATTCGTCAATTGTTTTTTTTTTTTCATCTCTTATACATCTTATATTTTTTAACATATTGATTGATATACAAAAGAAAACTTGTAGTTATTTTCCAAAAACTTCTATGACTCTTTTAGAAATTTTTAAAAACAGCAAAATAAATTTAAAATTTCAATAGCATCTTACAGCTAATAACATTTTAAATTGCAATAAATAAACCTTCCATTTACATTTTTTTGTAATAATTTGATACACGAAAGAAAAGATTTTTTTTAACAACAATTTATAGAAATTCCATTTTTACGTTATATCATCTTTTGGACATGAGCCTACAGAGAAGTGTGCAGTACTAAATTTAAAAAAATATATTTATAAATAGTAATTCTTTTATCATAAACCACTCAACTATTCAAAAAATAATAACAATATTGAGAATATTTTTTATAGTTTTTTTAATGTACATGTTTTTTTAATTTATAAATTATAAAGTATTTACTATAATTATCCCTTATATCTTATACCATTTAAGAGTCTCAACTTAATTTTTTTCAAATGACATCATACATAATTAATTAGCTTATCTAATAGATAATGATCTAATTAGCTAAACAACTGGTCCATAATGACTTTTAGACCAGTATTTTGGAGGTTACTAACATTCTATAGTGCGGTCTGGATTTGAGACACGGGTATTATAATTTTTATCATTAGATATATCTTGAATGTACTGTCCTATCGTCTATGTATACGAATAAAAATTAGAAATAAAATAAGAAAAGTAATGAAATTGTATTTATGTATCTTTTCATATTGGAGTTAAATGATAAAAATTAAGTTTATAACGCAGTATAAATCATTAAAAAAAAAGTAATGCAAAATATTAGCTGGATTTAAAGTTATTAAAGATGTCAAACCTGGTGGGAAGTCTTGTATACTACATAAATTAATAAACTACATAAAAAATGATTGAATAATAATGTCATTCACTATTATAATGATTTTTTACATGCGTTAAAGTCGGCACTCAGTTGTGATGTTTCGTGTAAAATATTCAAATGTTATTGACAATGTTCATAACTTCTAAAATTTACATCTTTTTATTGAAAGGTTTTAGAACCAATAAAAATAAGTATGACTAGTGATACCTAAATTATAAATTTGTGTCAAAAAACCAAAAAAATAAGAAAGAAAATAAATGTAACATAATTTGAAGTTTAAGTGCTATTTCGCTTATCTTGTGATTTAATTTCAATATATAAGTTTTATTCTATTTTTTTTTTCTTAAGTTTTATGTTTTTTTATAAATATTTTTATTCAAAGATAAAAATGTGAAAAACGAATAATTAAATATTAATCATGAATATAGTTACATATTTACAAATATAAAAATAATTCTCAATGGAAATCTATGTCTATTTATGTAGCGCCTGACAGTGAAATACTATTTTGTTTACACAACTAACTTTTATGTAGTATAAAGTAATGTAGTAAGGCATTGCGCAGTTATAATTTTTTTTTTTTTTTTTTTTTTTAATAACTTGAAAATAAACGATTATTTATTAGCAAATTAAATTAATTATTTAAATGACAAATAATTATCTACAACATGCCAACCAAAAAAAATATAATACCTATTTGTATGAGATACAATAACAACAAAAAACTAAAGTTTTGTTAAAAACCAATAAAAAAAATTAATTAATGCAAAGTTCAACTATATTATAGTCGAGTTATTTTAAGAGTATACTATGTGATTAATCAACTTTAAATTGTATTTATATAAAAATTTCAATAAACATAAGGTAACAGATTTCAACGCATATTTTAAGATTATCTTAGTCAATGCTCATCAGACATAAAAATCGCTATTTATGTAATTGAGAAATCAAAATAAAACTTTTATTTAACATTATTTGTAATTTTTGATTTTCAAAAGATATTTTTTTTAATCACATTAATCAAAATATCGTGTCTAAAAAAATAGTATTTTTAAAATGTGAAATACTTTTAAAACTTTTAATCATTTTTAATACAAAACCGAATCAATGAATATAAAAAAATTTTATAGAGTAATTTTTTTGTTTTAAGGCATTTAAATAGGATATTTTTTATTTCATAGTAATTTTAAAGAGCGCTTTTATTGGGAAATTTTAAAAGAATTTGAGAGGATAATTTTTAATGTTTTTGAGGCATTTTGTCAAGAGTCAATTATTCCAAGTCATAAATTTTATAACTGAGATTGAATTTTAAAAGATACCTACAGGAACAAAGTCACTCAAAATAAGTGTCAGTCATATTTTGTCACCATCGTGAAAGAAGTGATCAAGGGAATTCATTATTTTTTTAAGTTCATCAAAAATTGTAGAATAACTATTTTATATTATAAATAAAAAAAAATGTAAATTTCATATACTTTATTAGTTAAATTAATATTTTATTTTTACAAATAATATTCCTCAACTATTATAAATACTGGATATTAAATAGATTCATTTAAATAATAATATTGTGCTACGACTACGATGATTAATATTAAAGTTCGGATTTAAATACCCTAAATAAATGGTTTCATTGAATATGTACATACAATTTTATTTATTAGAATAAAATAAAAGAATAATTAATCCCTACTTATTAATAACTTGTGCGTTCTCTATTGTTTGACTTTTCAAAGGGTGTCGTACCTAATTAATTTAGATAAGTTAATAGTACCAAGTAATATATAAAATATTCATATAATAATAAAATTTATTACTTCTTTAATTTTTAGAACACATTGCTCTTCAAAAAGTAAAATTTATATTATTTGAAAGTTGATCTCTGATATCGTGTATAAGTAATAAAAGTCAAACTCAATTAGTAAACAAAAATCGTTCTCGTAATTAACAAAGAATAGTAATTTATAATGTGTTCAGAAACATTTCAGGTGTATATCAATGTCAAAATAAACAATATACAGCAACTATTATAACTAGAAATCTGGTCAATAATTTTAGTTAAAATATAACACGACTCGATTCGCTAATTTGACACGGAAACCCCTACTGGTTATTACCATAGTATTTTAGGAAATAAATAATTGACTCCCAATATTTTTTAAATTATAATGCTTAGGGTCTAGTATATAATGCATTATATTTACAACAGTTGGTGACTTATTTGTGAACTTATATTGCTGCGTGTGAATATGTTTTAATAGAGAAAGGAAAACGTTGTACGGATCGTTGATTGCTATTATATATCATGGATGTAACCGTAAGTTATACACATACATTACTTTTTATATGAAGAACAATATCTTCATCATTTATTAAATGCACACGCCAAACCTTAAAGTAAAAGTACGATTTGCATAGATGACAATTTTAATAATTCTATTAATGAGGGATCTCGTCCATTATACAAAATCTTACTTGTAACCTACACTTTCTTTTTCAGAATATAAAAAGGAGGATGAGTAAGACATTAATATAAATTTCAAAATAAAATAATTTGATAACTATGGGAAGTATGCTTCTTAAAAATCAGAAATCTTTTTGTTGCCGAATTCCAATTAATTTTAATTTTATGTTTGTATAGTATTACAGTAAGGTCGTTATTTTACTTTTGGCAGTTCTGATGATTTTCTAACTGAAATGCAATTTATGTAAAGTATCAATTAGAAAAAAATTTAAATTATGCTGTATAAACAAAGTAATTAATTTTTTTTTTTAACGTCTGTATGCTATTTAATTTGTTCATTCATTAAAAATTAATTTAAGGATTTAAACTATAGAAACAATAATTAGAGAATATCTATCAACTAATAAAACAAAGTAAATAAAAATTATAACCTACTTCTGCAAAAAATATAATAAAATCTAGAAATGGATCTAAGTAATTTTAGATGAATTTCTATTAAGTCTCTAAACTAATAAGTAGCTTTTAAAAACGATGTTTGTTTTTCAAAAGCAGTCTTACTATTTATTTATTTTTTAGATTCTATTACAATATGGTAAGACCACAATCCCGTTATTTTACCAGCATAATCACTAGAATATAAAAATCATTACAACTGCACTCGTGGCTTATTATCAATAACGCAATTAAACTTTAAAGGGCCCAAAAGTAAGTATCTCGAGAGGGTCCTTTCAAGTTGAAAGCTGCTTTTTTCTAAATTTTGATCACTTTATTCTAGTACAAATATCTAAATATTAATGATAGTCTAATAACAAAAATTCTCAGGGTCCCACGACAAGAATTTTCCAACTTTCTTGTTAGTTGCGACATTGCTTATAAAACAAAATATTAGTCTATATCTATGAGTTACTTCAAAATAACATAAAATGCTTTAAATACAGCTACAACGTTTAATAAAAAGCGTATATTAATATACTACTTGAGGTTAAAATTATTATTTTGATCAAAACCCCAACTTTACAAATGATAAGTTAACATATAATTAAACATAAGATACACGAATTGCTGATTTTAGGCAAAATAAACCCAAAAAATAATCATGAAAAGGAGAAGTAGTCAACAATTTTATTTGGTATTATAAAGCAATAAAATATGTCATCGCACGTATTTATACTTTAATACATCAATGCATTATCATTAACACTACTTGATAAAAAATTCCATATTTTTGTAAAAATATGGTCAAATTATAGACTCTAAAAACACGTTTATAGTAACTCGTATTCAGATTAAATTAGTCAATCGATTCTCAAGAAATAATGGTGAAATATGTAATTACTATGTTTCACATCTGTTTCATTGTATAAAAACTGAGTAAAAATGTAAACTAAATCAACTAATAATATATTATTCCAAAATAGACTATCACAAAACTAATGTCTAGCCGTTTCTAATTGATAATTGTTGAAAAAAATGATCTAACCTATTCGACCACAAATTGAATTAAACTTCTCAAGGACGGTTATTAAATATTGCATTAGGTGTATATTTTTTATTTAATTTGATTAAAATTATGTTTATTTTACGTGCGGGTATTGTGTTAATTTACACTGCTGTTTTCTTTTGGCCTATATTGGATATTACAAAGATTACTGTATTATTCAAAGCGACAAAAGGATAATCATTGCAAAGAGCATATTTATGCAGTAAGAAATGAAATATTTAAAACGTGTTATTGTATTTTCATAGGTTTGCGTTTTCGTTCTACTTCCATTATTCAATTTGTTCGCAAAGACAACAGGACAAGCGTTACCACAACAAAATCCAGAACCTTTTAATCCTTACAATGCATTCGTTCCGTTAAATCATCAGCCAGTCGGAATTTCCTACGAAGCTCTTCAGTATCCATTACCGGGTGAACATTATCAAGTTATACCACTTACGCTGAGCTCCGGTCGGATACCTTTCATACATCAAACAGTTCAGTCTCCAATACAGTACTTCAATCCAAACATAGAAACACAGCCATCACCGAGTTACAATCCTGTACCGCAAAACGTGCAACCGCGTACGGAAGAACGTCCACTGCAATACAATTCTAATGAACTCGTGCAAAATGGAATACCGAACGAACGACAACAACCTTCGGCGCATTACAGTTATGGTTACACCATCGAGGACAATAACACTGGCGATTTAAAAGACCAACATGAAATAAGAGATGGCGACACTGTATCAGGAAGATACAGTCTGGTAGAGCCCGACGGAACCCGAAGAATTGTAGAGTATACGGCTTCGCCAAAAACCGGGTTTAATGCGGTTGTCCGAAAAGAAATATACAATCGAGATAGAATAACCAATGTAATTAATAAACCAATACCTTTAACACCTTTAGTCGTTCAAAGTGAAAATAAAAATGAAAATGTTGAGCCGAAACAACATCATATAAGAGAAATAGTTCAACTACAAAAGTCGTTTAACGTAACAGACGACCAAGGAAACGGAACTGCGCCAAAATCATGATAAGGTTCACGTGTATCGCAAAGTTCACTGATCACAAAAAGAGGAAGTTAGCTATAGCTAATTTTAAAATAATATATTTTTCTATAAACTATATTGAAAAGCAAACTGGTAATAGGACATAATTAATATAGTGTCATTTCTATGCATAGAGAATACTACAAAAACATTCATCGCATGTTGTGATAGTAATAATAGTTTACTTCTTATGTTTGCACCAAGTTAATAAATTGAAATGTTTTTTCCTAGTAAGAATAGCTATATTTTTTTCGAAAGCAAATGTCCACATACTGTTACTAATGATAGCAATAACCCACTGTAATGTAAAGAATTACTATTACGTAAACACTTGTATTGATGATAACGCGATAGTTCCGACTTCAATGTAATGAGGGTTAAATAGAATATCATCATAATTAAGATTCAATGTAACCTAGTGATAAGATCAATTTATTTCATACTTTATTAAAAAAGTTGAAAAATAATACACTTAAGCTCGAAAAATTTGTGGTAATTGTAGTAGTAATGTTTATTTGTTACTTAAGTGAGCTAAATTATTCAGTTCATAGATATTCTATTAAATAAATTATATAGTCAAAATTAGTTATTAATAAGACAATTAATTCTAAATTTGAAGTTTAAAAATGTAATCGGTATAAAATTTTGTAACTAGTATCAGAACTATAAGCAACTAGACACAGTATATAAACTCTCAAAACACAATGCTTGAATTATTTAAATTATTGAACATAAATAGAGTATTATATTTGTCTGCCAAAGATAAGTAATTGTAAGCATAAAACTAAAAATACAGAGTATATTTAAAATTATTGTGCATCATAAATGCATAAATATTTTTTAATAACAACGTATAAAATATGTACGGAACTATAATAATGATTAAACAAACCGAGAAATACAAATTACTTAAGGTTTAATGAATTGTTTGTAGTAAGCCAATTAATATTCAGTACTGCTTTTCATACATCCAATGCTATTGAGAGTAAACTACACAAGGAGCCTACAAAACGATTTAAAATCATACGTATGGATTTTTCGCCAATATTAATACAAATTAAAATTTATATGACCTAGGCCTACATCATCCTCGCAATATAAACCACTTAAGTGTCCTCGACAATACAATATTTTGGCCATCCTTCACGTACACGCTTTACCTATTCAAATATGTTATTACTTCATCACAAAAACAATTATAGGAAACGTGCCAATTATTATGATTATCTATTGTTTATACAGCATGATAGTACAAAACTATTTTATTTATTTCTATCACTCTCGTTAATTTTTATTCATTTATGTTTTCTTAATTAAAAAAAAAATACGTATAAAATATACGGAAGCCAAAGAAACTTTCAAATTGCAATTTAAAATAACACAAAAAAAAATAATAATAATAATAACCAAATAATTCTAAAAATTCAAATATGAAAAGGGTCTGAAGAAGCTATTCGAGCACTTGGCAGGTATAATGCATTTTAATAACTGATCCATTTCATTACAAAATGCAAGCAATGATGATAAATCATGGTCATTTAAGACATGAGCTTAAATTTATTCAGCACACAGTGCCAGACTCATATTTTTATTATAATATCCATCGATACGAATTAAATCTGTCCACGCGTACAAAATGTCCTTAAAAATGGAGGGGTGCGAGGGTCTTTTAAATGATATATAAACGCACAACAGTTAAGTTGAAGTCACATCGTCAATCAACCGTTTCAATCAGTTCTATCGAACATCATACAAAAAAAAAACTAAATAAAACAGCCCATTAAAATGAATGTAAGTACAAATGGACAATTTTTTAAATTTAGATAGGAAAATACCTTCTCAGTTTCCCATCGAAGCTAGTAATATTTGTATATATATATCATTAAATTAATTTGTAATATTATCTTTTCAGACGTTCATCATTTTGCCAATATTAGCAGCTGTCACGGCTTTAGCCATTGCAGAAGTCGTCGTACCAGCTCCAGCATACGCCACCACTTCAGTATCATCCCACGGACCATTAGCTTGGGCATACTTACAACCTTTTTATCAGTCGGCTCCAGTGGTAGCTGCCTACACAGTACCTGCAGCTAAAATTGCGGTACCCGCCGCTGCTGCCGTCGATGCCACACCCGCTAAAATTGTAAGTCCCACTTTTGAAGTTCCTACAACCAAGCTAGTAACTCCAATTGCTCAAGTCAAGACCTATACACCTACAGTAGTACCAGTCGCCAAATTTTTGCAAGTAGTGCCCGCCCAATTACAAAGCCAAGCCAACCCATCATACACTTTTGCCTACCATGTTCAAGACCAATTGACCGGAGATTCAAAGAGCCAAGAAGAAACTCGTCAAGGAAATTTCGTCAAAGGCAGATACTCTTTGGTAGAGCCAGACGGTTCCAGAAGAACTGTTGACTATACGGCTGATCCAACACACGGGTTCAATGCATTTGTACAGAAATCGGACGTACAAGCTGTTTTTGTGCCAACAGTCGCCTCATCGGACGACGTAGAAACCATCAAAGTAGATGCCGTTGAAGTGGAACCAGTCAGGTATGCGCCCGCGGGCACAAAACCGTTGAGAAATACTCTTGCTGTTCCCGAAACCAAAACCAAAACTGGTTACAGATAAACGGTTTTAAGTTCACAATATATATTATACGGTGTATTATCGATTGACATAATTTATAACATTTAGTTACTTATTTCATAACTTAAAGACAAAATGTATAAAAAAATTGTAATAAATGATATAATTTCAGAAGTACTATTTATTTATTCGACTAATTATACCTATACAGCTTGAGTTTTTTAAGTGAAAATATACATATTTAACTAAGGTAAAAATAAGAAAAAAAATGAATGGTGGATAACAAATTTTTAATCAGTATTTAAAAAAAAATATTAGCACTTTTTTACTAGGCCAGGAAAAGTAATGCGGTTTATAAATGTCGAGAGATAAAAATAAACAGACCCGAGCTTCACTTTCACTTACTATAATTAAGAGTTAGTAACTTCAAAATTCTGGTGCAAAAGTTGTTAACAACCAATCATATTATTATGTTTAAGTTAGTTAAAGATATATGTTTCCGTTTAAAAAACTTAAAAGTTATTTATTTATAGTTATTTAAATATTTCGAAGAAAAAGAGGAGAATAGGGCCAATTTTTTTTTAATTATAAAATATTTTATATTTTTTAAGATGTTGCGTTAATCAATCACCCTGTATGTTATTAGTTCAAATTCACCACAATAAATTTCTAAGCATCATTATAAAGTCTGACACAAACGATTGTAAAAGATTAACCTTATGACAGAGTAAATGGATCTCTAAATAACTTAACAAGTATCAAATAGACATCGCAAATGTCCAGGCGGTGACCCACTTATAAAATATTTAAATACTCTATCATACGTACAATACAACTAAATATAATTACTATGGGGTGCTAATATGTTAAATCTGACATCTGTAAACAAAAATCGAAGCAGCAAATACATCGAGTACTTTGTTGGTTGTAACTATAAAATGAGTTTGGCTCAATGAATCACCTCCATCGAAAACTGTTACTCAGAATCATAACCAGTCAAGATTTCTTTACTATATTCTTATTCAATCAAAATGTTTTCTTCTGCTTACCTCTCTAATATTTTAATGTATCCATTAGTTCTCGTCCTCATAACCTTTTAATATTGTAAAGTACCAAGGTTTATTAAACATTAATCTATCCCGTAGATATTATTTTTCTTTTGTAATCTAAAGGTTAGACCAAGCAACACACATAGATATTCCTTCATACATTTTTAAAATATTGATTTTAAATTCATGCCAGTATACCTTTCTAAATTTTTTTAGATTACAAGAGCTTAAAATTAGTCTTTTACTGAAAATTTATTAGCAAAAATTTTAAATAAAAGTTCGAAAAAAATTTCAAAATAAATAATTACATGTAAATTACTATGAATATACATTTAACTACTACTAAATATATTACTAACCTTGATTTCCATGGCCCTCTCTCGCCGCAAAGATATCCTTTTATTTGTTTCCACTTCGCTTTAACCAATAACCGCTGTGCTTTTCTTTGATTTTCGATTAAAAATATTCTGGATTCTTCTTCTTCCTTCTTAATTTTGTATGGTTCTACAATTGCATTCTAAAATATTTCAAAATATTAATAATCCATACACCTATTAGGAATTACCATTATATTTTTCTCTCTTAAACTAAAAGAAATCGCAGTTATGAAAAACACGAATTATAATTGTACGTTAAGATTAATTTGTTCTTAAAATACAAATTAAAAATTGTTTTTTAATTAACAAAAATATAAAATTTTTAACACCTTTCTGATTTAAATAAACTAGTTTCTTTATCTAGAAAGTGCGTAATGACTTTTTAAAATATTTGAAAGAGCAAAAATTAAAAATCATCTTGTCACAACAACCCAAATAAATAAATTGAATATAAATAAAAAGAAGGAAGTAGATTTATTTAATTACAATGAGACCTTAATGGAGTACTAATTCACAAGCCAATGCCTTTAAAGATCATGAATATTTTATACCTGAAACGCTTTACGGCTATCAGCTACAAGTCGGTTTCTGACGTCCAATGCATATTTGTACGATTCATAACACTCTGCCCAAAAAGTGTTCATAGATTCAGTAATTTCTGTATTCATTGATCTTCTGTATTCTTTGCAAAGCTCTGAAACCTGCACACAGATTACAGACAATTAGTTTTAAATATTACATTAATCATTTGAAGTACTTTCCATTTTACAGGTGTGACAAGATGTTGGTTTAATAAAGTATTACCTATTATGATTAGAATTTAAATCACATATTCTGGGGGTCAGAAGTAAACATGTAATTATCTAACGTGTCAGTTATAGCAGCAAGTGGTAAATTTCTCTGTAGGAATGAGGGTGTCGAAGTGAATGGATAACAATGTTATTTTTTGATCCATGTCATGTGAAACTGTTAACGCGAATTTATTACCTTCGAAAATATGCTTTACTTTTTTGTTCTTTAATTAAATATGATCATCGTAAACTATCAATACACAGTAAATTATTAGATTAAAAAGAAGATTTTTTTTTCAGTTCAATTGTGATCCAAAAAAAGAAAAAAGAGGAACGCATAGATTGGATGTCATTTTAAAATATAATTATTATTATTATCTTGGTCCAAGCACTTCTGGCCCAAATCGATGCAAGGTCCAGCTTTCTATTTATCAATGTGCATCACTTATTACACTCGAATAAAATCAAAGTTAAATCGTACCGCACAAAAAAAAAATAACAATGATTTCACTTTCCGAACCTTTCGTGACCCCTACATCGATAATGGTGGCTAGACACCGTGAGAAGTACTTAGTTATTGTTATGATTATATGCTACCGCTGCCACTGTAAATAGATTTTTTATACACAGTGAAAGGAAATCATCGACTTTTCAACATCGTCTGGCAGCCGAACATTATGCCAACCTGCATTTGACTGCATATTGATTATATCTGTCGTTAGTTTATTTCCGTACTTTGTAATACGTAAGTATGAATTATGACTTGGTACATTTTTAACTATAAGACAGACTATGGAGTGTAAACTATTTTTCTGATTTTATACATTTTATTAATGGAAAATGTAACCAAGGTGACTTTGTCATGTTGAAGACACATAATATTTGACACAAACTACAGAGAATATGATACGAAAATATTGGAACACTTTCGCTACAATCACATGTTACATCGGAACAATACAATTCGAATGAATGAAACGATATCATTCCTAAGGAAAAATTACAATCGTATCAAAAACATTAATAGACAATAGCACTTGGTAACACTATGGTTATTGAAAATGTATGAAAAATATTACGTACAAAAAAAATATATGTATGCAGAATATTTAAATAGCTAGTATCCATTCAGTCCAATATTTGTAAATGTATCAAAGTTTGCATGTACATTGTAATTCGTTTTGTTTTCAACTATCGTTCAAAAAATCAAATATTTTACGGTAAAATGCACCTACATTCGGATGATAAAGAGTCCTCCTGCTTGATAATAGCATAAATGATGTTACAAGATCATAATCACAAAATGATTAGATCTTTAATTAATATATTATGACCTACGAGTTCAAAACATGGACTTTTAATTTTTCATTTTACATTCAGTCATTAATTGTCTTGCGTAAAATATTACACACATCCGGCCAATGCTTACAGCTAATGTATAATATCTTATACGTTTTCCGCAAAACAAAGTATACATAAACACATTTTTAAAAACGAGTTTAAAATATTTAACTGTAACCGATATGCATTAAACGTTTAAATTTTAATGAGAAATAATTAATAGTAAGCTAAACGCCAGTTAACAGATGTATTTATATATAATCTTTAATCGTATGCTAATGGAAATGAACATATAAAAAACGGAGGTCAATGTCACAACTAGTGAGCAGTAGATAATAATTTACCAATGACTGGGTCACATTAAACTATCAAGATGGTTCGCTTTCACGACGTATTTTATAGTGATGAAAATAAAAATATTATTAACATTTAATTGGTGAAAAATAAGAATTTTAAGAAAAAACTTTATCTGTATAAAGAAAATTTTCAATAAGAAATCATATTTAAAACATGAGAATATTGTTGTTTTGATATTTAAAATCCATTAATCGTTTATCTATGTTAATACTTTATGAATAAACTAGCGTCACTAACACATGTTATTGATGTACTTACAAAAGTATAGTTTTACTTTTTATAATACTATGAAACTCGTATTTCTTAATCTATCGGATCGGTCAGTTGATCACATTAATAAGAATAAACATATATGGTATTTTTCAGGTACTTGGGGATGATGGTAAAGGTCTTACCGTCTACTACAAAACGTCTATTATACCTAAAACTAGATGTATAAAAATAATGAACTCTGTGGTCTTTATTTTTGCTATTTTAAATAGCAAAAATTAGAGATAGATGAAAATCACGTCGAGCGTCATCAAGTACTTAAACTAGAATATGTTGCAACAAATTGTACTAGTTTTTGCATTAATTTAAGATAAAAATGCAGTACTTTACTAAAATTGATAGTTAGGTAAAAAAAAAAACCCCGAAATGATTTTGTTAATACTTAGATTTATTATTTAAGTTTACACGAGAGCGCCATTTTTACAATAAAAAAGATTGAAAATACTAAATTAACGTCATAAATTATAATTTGTCGACTCAATTTTATATTGATAAAGAAGTACTAAAAAGTACGTACCCGGATCTCTTAAATTTCTTTTTTTATTACAATAAAAGCTATTAATTATTATTTATAATGACATAGAGCAAATATAAGCTATTAGAGACTACCTATTTTCGATTGAATATTACACATTTTAGAAATTATTGAAAGGCTTATATTTCTTGCAAATCAAATAAAGGGGGGCTATTTATATAGGAGAGCTATTTTATATAAGTACCTTTACAGTAAAAAGACATAAGATACGTCCTATCTAACGTAATGCCCTCCAACTACTATACTTCTTTAAAGTACAGTCATTAACGAGTTGATATTTAAAGTAATCGGATCGTAAGTTCAAGAAACCATATTCAAGGTATAAAATTGTATCTTGTGAATACCTCATGTATTCTCATGAATATTAAAAAATATATTTTACTTTTTTAATACGAGTTCAAGATCAATGAATTAATAATTTAAAACACTTGAAATATAACTACTAAGAGCTATAAACACAAAAGCATCATTCAAAAAAATTCGCTTACAGTTATATTAAAAAATTATAAATTTTTTAATCAAGATCTAAATGTTATTTTGATGACAGGAAAAATAAAAATACTATTTCTTCTACCGTAAATGCTACTTATTAGAGATAACATAGTAAAGTAAAAATAATGTGAATTATGTTTAAATTCAACGCGTAGGCTCGAAAGCAGAGATATAAAATTCAGTTAAACTAAGGATATTCTAAAATAATTATTTTAAGGAGATTTTAAATCGGAAAACTAGTCCGCAATCATAGCTCGCAAAATTTCGATGAGTCAACAAAAAGGCAATTATAATTGACTCATGAAACTTTCTTTCAATGAAAATGTTGTAGATGATACTATAGACATCCGCATGGATGTGTATCATTCATGGTCAGTTGCCTTTAATTAAGCAAAATTTTGTTTGGTGAGCTTATGAGATTAAGAGGGTTTAGAGATGTTTTTTTTGTAGAAGAAGTGGTAGTAGTAATATAAAGTAAGTGGGAAAGTAAGTTCCGGGTGTTTGAAATCCAAGCAAAAGAATGAAGACGTTCAACGAAAGATTCGGACCAGTAGTGGGCTCCAGAACGTCGTTGAATCAACAATCTCGTCTAGTGTGCGCGACGTGTTAAGTCTTTTTTACGACTATATTCGTATTTATATTGTGTGACTACTGATATATGCAACGAATTATTACTTTATTTTAACAACAAAATTAAACTTGGATTAATTCAACAACAAAATGAACATTACAATTGTGCAAGCAGTAAGTAAACAAAATAAAATGTTGGTATAACTGAACGTTTTTTATGAAAAAATAGCACAAGTCAATTGTTGATACTTTTTTATTATTCATCTAAATTGTAAGCAATTTTACGGCAGATTTATTTATATCACTATCACATGCGAATATTGTATTTCTATCAATATATTGCTATTTGAATTTAGTTAGTTACATATATTTATGAGGAAAATATTTTGTTTTTATGTATTTGAAAACTAGAGAAGAGTTACTTATGCCTTTTCCCATATAAAACGTTCAACTGTTTTAATTTTTGTTGATATTTTAAATGGATATAAGACTGAGAAATTCCTATCATAGCAGATATAACTGTCATTTACATGAACTTCATTTTTAAAAATACTGTTGTGAAATTAACTCAAAAATATTATAACATTTATTTGAATAATTTTGTACTGTTTTATTAAAATTAAAAATTAAAAATCGAAAATATACTATAAATTAGAAGTCAACTTCTTTTTATAAAGTACTTCTATCGTAAAAATAATATTTAAATTAAAGCGCAAAATCAAAAAAAAACTCCTAAAATTTTAAATTTAGCAAGCACAATTATAAATAAAAGAGAACTGATTATTACAATGAACAGATGACAATTTATACAAAATTATATTGTTTCATAAGTAGACACACAATGGACACAATAAAAACCGATAAAATCAGTTGCATATTATTTGACAGTCTAATAGGTACTCTAATTGCACCGTAAAAAGTATAATTGGGATAAAAGACCGATATATTCACAGCTTTTACTTGACTTTTCTTTATAAAACAATAAAATAAATAGAAATAGTAAATTTAAGTTGAAAGTTTAAAATAAATTGAAGGAAAACTTGGCGCATAAAGTTTTTAATCCACAAATACTTATTAGAACAGTTTTAAAACTATAGTTAAATAATAAAATATATGAATTAGTACATACGCCCAAAAAATGTAAAATTTACATAACAATGAAATTGTTTTATTTATATGAAATATGAATTTTAAATAATGGAAAACTACAATGCAACACTGACTTTTTTTAAAATAATAATAATAAAATTATTTTTAAGTTGATGTGATACAACTAATTATTCTTCGAATTATACCTTCAAACGTATAAACATTTATTTATAGTATTAATTAAATTTATTAACTGTTTTCTCTAGTTCTATTTTTTTAATTCCTCTACTGAACGCTTATTTGTCAACCTGAGAATAATTTTATTCCAATAATACAAAGCTTTGTTGGTCTTGATAATCACTTGAAAAAATATCTTTTAGCGAAATACAATAAATTGTATATCCGAACTGATTAAATTCAATTCAGTTGCATGCAATATAGTTCGTCGTATAAATACAACGAAATTAAAATACCCAAATGTTCAAAAATAATAAAGGAATAAAGGAAACACTTTTTTTTTATACATTTATCTAAAAGAACTAAATTTATGCAATATGAAAAAATGTGATCGCACTTATAAATCAAAGAAAAATACTTTTTAAAATTAAAAAAATATAAATCCTAAAATACAAATACAGATTTTCACTTTTTATACACGCGAAAAAATAAATTACCTACGCCATAGAGCGCTGTCATGAGAGTAATATTTTATGAGTACTTTCACGGTTTCCACCGACAGTCTATTAGCAATAATTAAATAAAACATTATTCATTTACCATACACAAAATTAATTAAGACCCATTAGTAGATATCAAAATTAATTTCTTTAACGAACCAGAACTTCAAAAAAATACTATTTTTTTAAACAGCAAATATCATTTCTATATTAAAAAATTACACACCTGAGCAAGAATTTTATACATTTATGCAAATAATTATTAAGTTATTAATGAATGAAATGATTGTAATTAATTTTTACAATCACACATTAAAAACAATTAAAAAAAGAAAATAACTTGTGTTATTAATATACCTTAACTTATAAAAATCAAACAAAATATTTTATTTTTACTAATTATATTTTATCAAAATATAATTAAAATACTTAAATAATTAAAACTTAGTTGTTCTATAAAATGTCATAAAATTTTAATTAAGAAAACTTATATGTTTGATGAAACTGAAGAAAGATATAAATATTAAATTCCTGTTAATTAAACAATAGGAGCACTTAGATACATACTAATAAAAAATCATTATTAGGTATCTATGTTCAGAAAAAGTGGTCCAGAAAGACAATTATGGTCCGACTCCTCCCCTATATCGAAAATAATTATATATTAATGATAATTTTTACTCCGATTTGGACGAGACACTTAATATTTTATTTTATATAATCTTTTCCCGCAAATAAGTCCTGAGCATTCCACTAGAATTAATGATAAAATGTACATTAAACCTCCTTTTAAAAAGGTTAAATAAAAAATCATTACAATAATCAAAATAAATATAAACCAATGGCTTATTAATAAAACTATAAATATGTAACATAAACATTTATCTCAAATACAATCGTCAACACGTGGTACGTTTAATGAAGGCGTAGTAAAGAACTGGATATTCTAATAAAAGAAATTTTTGTCTGTTTGAGTTTCGGTTATTATGATTTTATAATACGTTTTACAAGGTTGTTAATAATGAAATAAATGAACATATTATTATTACTACTCCACATGTATAACAGAATAATGCAACATAACAAAGATATCAGTGAAAGTAAAGATAGTTACTATTTTCTTCACGTATCAATTAGTATAAATTGTTATTTAATTTCAGGGGGTCATTTAGAGAAGAGCAACTTGGGTATTTGCTCCGTCTAAATTTTCAGTATGTATTAAAACACATATAAATAAAACACAATTTTAGCAGGACTAAATTAGTCACAATTTCTACTTTTGAATAGAAAAAAATTGATAAAAATGTTTTTGAGGTTGTTAAATTACAATTTTTTCAATATCACCCCTTTTAGGAGAGGTTATAGGTTTTATTTATTTTAGACAATTTTTGGTATAATATTACAAATACATATTTTTTTTATTAAATAATTGTTTTTATCATTATAAAACTCCATCCTTCAAACTAACATAAACGTTAAAAACTATATTTTATTTATATTAAAATTGTAAAAAAAAAGAATTCTTATAAACATTTTTTGAAAATATTTTTGTTATATATAAGATTAGTTCTGTGATTATATTGTGAAGATAAATCGCAAGCGTAGCATGTGTTCAAAAATTTGCCCTAGTCTATTATAATCTGAAATGACGCACCTGTTTAATTTATTTACATTATTTAATTTTCCCTAAGCACCAACAAACTATTTTAATTGATGTATATTCACATATTTATACACATTTAAAAAAACTTTGCAATTTCCATTTAATTAAAATTATTTGACAAAACACTTTAAGCTTTGTGCGAAAAACTAAAATTTAGTCTAATAACCGTTTGAAAATCGTTCATAAGTATTTTAACAATTATGAGTGCAAAGTAGTTTTTTTAATGAATAAGAATTTCATCAACAGTTAAAACTTGCTAACGTACCTTAAAAATATAAAGAAAAACTTCGTATAACTGATAACTTCCTAATGAATTTTCTCACAAAATGTTATATTAGCATTACTGACGTAACAATAGTAATACAATTATTTTATTATTTCGACCAAAAGATAATATTAATCTGAAATAGATTAATTATATTTTTTACGCGATACTACTGCAAGTAAGAACAATTTTTAATTTATAAAATATATAAAATGATCCCTGCTGGTGACAGCCAATTAGAATGATATTTAAGTTTATATTCTATTAAAAATAAGAGTTAGGGTCAAAACATAGGTCAAACAATCGATGCCAGTGGATGAAGGTCAACACAGCAGTATCGAAATGAACTACGTAGTGGTCAGAAATGTTGCTCTATACATCCGGTATATCCATAATAGTTACCTCAAACTACATAGATCTAGTATAAATCCAGTTTCATAAACAATAAAGTACATTTATTTCCAATCCCAAAATCGTTATTTCTAAATTTTGTAGTTCAAAAGAGCGTTCAAGAAAAATTATTCAATTGAAATCTCAAAATTTTCACTTATTAAACCTAAACATTTATTTTCAATTAAGGAAGAGAGATCAAAGAGTCGTCTCATTTAAATACGTGCTAAATATTAAACTGTAATCTACTATATTTTTATTTTACTCTGAATTTATATTACATTACGGTCATTCTTAACGCTTAAATAAATTAAATTAAACGTTAATCATATAAAACTGAATATTATTATTGAACATATATGTAATATATGTATTTAAAGCAATTTTTTAACACCTAGATATGAAAAATAAATAATTAAATTTTAACTTTTTTCAGGACAATTTTTATAGAATAAACTGCTAAATTTAAAAATTTCTAAAACACTAATGAAATTTGTTCATCACGATTCACAACTGTAGATATTATGACTAAAAATTCAACACTATTTTACCTAAGTGCATTATGATTGAAAACTATCCGAAACTCTAAGTTGTTATAAAAAAAGACATTTTAGAGTAATTAATCTTACTTGTAACTGAATGAAAGCCTTATTTATCAATAAAAGTTTACATTTAAATGTATAAAATACATTTTTTATGCTTATATATTTTTTAAATGTTAATAAAATAATTTGATCAATTGAGGCTAATATTATTTAACATTTCGTTTCATCAAACTTCAATAAAAATGATATTTTTTAAAATATTGACCCTATATTGTAGGAGAAATGGGATAAAAAAATCTATTTATTCGGATTACTCAAAAAAAAAAATTATTTTATAAATTTAAATCTCAATTAATATGTATAACACATTAACAAGTTAAACATGCATAAAACTATGAAAAAATTCTTTTTTTTTTTTTAGGTATGTTTTCTGCTTGCTCTAACAAATACTTTAAGGGCTGATAATTCAGTTAGAATAAGACGAGAACCACCTTCAAATTATGGTCTGCCATCAAAACCAAAAACTTCGTATGGACCACCAGTATCTTCCTACGGTCCTCCTAGAGTACATTCCAAACCTAAGCCATCATATGGGCCACCAAAACAATCTTATGGACCACCAAAGCATAAATATGGGCCCCCACCAAAATCTAAATATGGACCCCCAAAACCAGTATATGGGCCACCAAAACCAGTATATGGTCCACCATCTAAACCAAAACCAGTTTATGGCCCCCCTTCCCCTTCGTACGGTACACATTCTCAACTTAATCCAACTTCATATGGTTCAACGTCATTAAAATCATTTCCATCTTTAACATATGATTCTTTATCAAAACCTTCTTCAACTTATGGAGCACCATCTTCTTCTTACGGCGCACCATCTCCACCATCATCATCATATGGAGCACCATCTATACCATCTTCTTCTTATGGCGCACCATCATCATCATATGGAGCACCATCTATATCATCTTCTTCTTACAACGCACCATCATCATCATATGGTGCTCCAACTTTGCCATCGTCATCTTACAACGCACCATCTTCTTCTTACGGCGCACCATCTCCACCATCATCATCATATGGAACACCATCTATACCATCTTCTTATGGCGCACCATCATCATCATATGGAGCACCATCTATATCATCTTCTTCTTACAACGCACCATCATCATCATATGGTGCTCCAACTTTGCCATCGTCATCTTACAACGCACCATCTTCTTCTTACGGCGCACCATCTCCACCATCATCATCATATGGAACACCATCTATACCATCTTCTTATGGCGCACCATCATCATCATATGGAGCACCATCTATATCATCTTCTTCTTACAACGCACCATCATCATCATATGGTGCTCCAACTTTGCCATCGTCATCTTACAACGCACCATCTTCTTCTTACGGCGCACCATCTCCACCATCATCATCATATGGAACACCATCTATACCATCTTCTTATGGCGCACCATCATCATCATATGGAGCACCATCTATATCATCTTCTTCTTACAACGCACCATCATCATCATATGGTGCTCCAACTTTGCCATCGTCATCTTACAACGCACCATCTTCTTCTTACGGCGCACCATCTCCACCATCATCATCATATGGAACACCATCTATACCATCTTCTTATGGCGCACCATCATCATCATATGGAGCACCATCTATATCATCTTCTTCTTACAACGCACCATCATCATCATATGGTGCTCCAACTTTGCCATCGTCATCTTACAACGCACCATCTTCTTCTTACGGCGCACCATCTCCACCATCATCATCATATGGAACACCATCTATACCATCTTCTTATGGCGCACCATCATCATCATATGGAGCACCATCTATATCATCTTCTTCTTACAACGCACCATCATCATCATATGGTGCTCCAACTTTGCCATCGTCATCTTACAACGCACCATCTTCTTCTTACGGCGCACCATCTCCACCATCATCATCATATGGAACACCATCTATACCATCTTCTTCTTACGGTGCACCATCACTGCCATCATCATCATATGGTGCTCCAACTTTGCCATCGTCATCTTACGGTGCACCATCGCCACCATCATCATCATATAGTACTTCATCTTTGCCATCGTCTTCTTACAGCGCACCATCGCTGCCATCATCATCATATGGTACTCCAACTTTGTCATCTTCTTCTTACAGCGCACCATCTTTGCCGTCACCTTCTTACGGTGCACAATCTTCTTATAGTACGCCATCTCAACCTTCATCATCATATGGTGCACCATCTTCTTCTTATGGTACACCATCTCAACCTTCGTCGTCATATGGTGCACCACCAGCTACATCATACGGAGTGCCATCAAATAGTCTTTCATCGTCTCCATCATCTTCTTATGGAACACCATCATCAAGTTCGTATAGTTCTTATGCATCGGTAAATAATAATGGGAATGCAGATTTAACTTCATTTAACTTAGGTAATATTTTTGGTTCCAATACACAATTCAGTGCACCTATGCCATCAATTACCTATGAATTACCATCATCAAATAAAGATACTTCAAGAGTAACATCAGTGACATATGGTTCTATTAAGGATGGAAATAGCATTCAAGGTTCTTACAGTACTTTATCTAATTCTGTGGCATTTCCAGACTCTAATTCTCAATTAACAGTTGTAAATTCTTATGGAGAACCAGCTGTTAAAACTGGTCTAAGTCAAACAGCAACACTGTCTTTCAATATTCCTCAGTCACAATTCAATACTTTAAACTCAGATTATCAATCAATGTCAGGAAATGATTTACAAAGACGCTTAAAAGATTCATCAGAAGTTATTGAAGGAACACCAACAAATTTAGATGAAAAAAATAAAATTAATAGTAAAAAAGTTGTTATTAATGATAAGCTAAATGCATACTTAAAATACATTTCTAAAACAACTCAAAATCCTAATACTAGATTTCAAGCTCCAACTAAAACATACAGCTTTAACTATGAAGAATCTCCTTCACAAGTTAACGAAAATTTAGGTTTAAAATCAGATAATATTCCACTTAATCATAAAAACAATGAACAACAAGAATACAACACAAACATTCAAAATTTTTCAGATAATCAGTGGAAAATAGTCGAACATTTAAGATAAGTCTATTATAATAAGTTTTGACATGAACAATATAACAATATTTGTAAATATATTAATATTTTTATTTTAAGCTTATTATTGTATAGAAATATGCAGAATTGAACCAAATATTTATATAAGTTGTTTTTACATTATTTAAGTGTAAAAACTATACTCTTTTGAAATCTTTAGTATTAAAATTTAAAATTTTTAAGTTGCCAATGTATATGCGCAATTGATTAAATTTAAATTTACTCTAGATATTTCAAATAACTAGGCTTTTTGAATGGATTCACATCACTTTGGTCACAAAACTAAAGATTTATAATACATAAGCTCATGTAATAAAAGCACACTTTTTGAAAATAAATTTTAAAAACGTGTGTTTTTTTTTCGTTGCATTAAAATGTAAAATACTATATGAAGTACATTTTATATACACTAAGATAATACTTCATTTAATTTAATTAATCTTAAGTATTATATATAAATAATAATCATGTGTTATTTTTAAATACACAATAATGTAACAAATTGTTTTTTATAATGTTGATGTACATTAAAATCAAATAAATTGTAATTATGAGTGAATGTGACTATTAATTAAATTTTATCTTCAATGCATTGTGAATCATAAATTATTTTTTATTCATACTAATATAATTCAATCAAATTTAGCATCAAAATACAGTATTTTATAAGCTGATAAAAATGAAAATTCTAAAAAAAAAAAATGTTAATTATTTTTTGTTATGTTTTAGAGTGTTATTTTATAACATATATCAAGTAATTATGATTTAACAAATTAATTTCTTATATTCTTGTAAAAAAAAAAATCTGCAGGATATCATATTATAGTATACATAAAAGTTTATATTATAAACTATTTGAAAAGAAAATGTTAGAGATAAATGATACATTTAGATACTTTAAATTTAGATATTTAAAAATCTAAATGTTTTACAAAATAATTTGATAAGAATGTATACCAATGTACCATTTTAAAATGTTTTATATTTTTTTACCTTATTTTCTATAAATGTTATCCATTCACTAGTTTTGCAGTATGTAAAAAATCTATCATAAAACTGACCACTATACAAAACTTCTGTCAAATAAGGTAATTCAGTAGTTGAAATATTAAGTGGTTCTGACAACTTAGTAATCAATGTTTTTATTAGAGGTAAAATAAAAGAATACCGCTCTAAATTTTCATCTAAAATACATTACAAAAGTTATTTATGTTATTTTATTGATTATTACAGATTATACCTAGTAATGATTTTTGTAAAATTGTATTAACTGATCGTAACAAGTAACATTCAATTTCAACAACACTTTTGTTATTTGTCTGTAAAATAGTGTGCAATTTCACTGTTGCCATAGCACAAATATCCATATTACTACTCGATGAACAACTTAACAAGATACCTAAATAAATAAACTATACAAAATTATTTAAACAATTTTAAGTAACAAGTAAACAACTAATAAATTACTACCAAATAAGATTTAAAAAATTAAAAATTTTAAAACTTTAATTAGTTATATTATATTGTTTAATTATATTATAAGAAATTTCAGCAAACAAATATTTTTTCCACCATAATTTAGTATATATCTATAGTAAAAAGAGAATTAATCATCACTAAATTTTTGATGTTTTAGAAGTTTTCAAGTTATCAACTAATTTTTAAGAAAACATAAAAGGTTATTTTTATAGTAATTATTAAATATTTCTTAAAATTATTTATTCATTTTTTTATTTTTATTATACTATTATCACCATAGCCTTTAATCTAAGTATTTGAGATCGGTTATGCCTTAAAAATTTTATGGAATTTTACACTGACTGTCTATCTTACACAACCTCATTATGGCTTAGGACACCAATATTGTCTATATTCACTGTTAAAGTTCCTGTATGGTCACCCATATGAGAACCAACAACAAACAACATAGTTGAACATCAGCACTATGGTGACAACTGAATAGTCTACTACTTCACACCAAACCTCCACTTTCATTTTCAGTATACAAATTTTTATTTTAGTATCAGAAATGCTGAGAGATTTAAAAATATTTAAAAGTACTTTAAATAGTCCTTATCCATAAATGATTATAGAATAATTCATGTAATTCATAATAATACCTTAATATTTCTTATTTTTGAATATACTAAATCATTAAAAATAAATTTTCTAACCATAAACTTTCATAACTATATCTTTGCTATTTTGTTCTTGATCATCACTAAATACAGCCAATGATTCTATTAACTTTATACATCCGTCCAGTAATTTTACAGAGCACTTTTTATCAAAATTTGGACTTGGATCTAAAACTACTAAATCATACACTAATCCAAATAATTGACTTATATTTTCAGTTTTGGCATGGTCACATTCAAGAGTAGATCCAGAATCATAAAAATCGCTTAAAACAGCTTCAACAGCTTTTTCTAAAATATGAAGTTTCAGTTCCAAATGCGAACAATACAACATATTATTTAAACTTATCATATTAATACAAGCCATAACTTGTCCTCGTTCCTATAATAAAAATTGGATTATTATTATTTTTTTTAATTTAATAGTTAAATTATTTTTTTAGTTATTCTGTTAATCATTACTAACTTTCCAACAATTATTATTATGAATATTAACACCACGCCACATCACAACAAAAAGAATATTTTCAACAAATGAGCACAAATCTTTTTCTTTGTTATCTGACTTATTATTTGTTAACTCTTGCCATGGACTAATAAAAAACATAAATTCAAAAATTAAATTGAATTTTTTTTTATAATTAAATATTTATTTTTGTTTTGATATAATTTTTAAAAAATACACAGATTATAACCAAAAAATCTAGTTTATACTTCAATAAAAAAAAAAAAAATTAAAAAACTATTTGATTTTGAAAATACATAATTACATTCTTCCCATTTATTTCAAATGTGTATAACAAAGTATTTTATTAAGACAAAAATCATAAATATTTAACTAGATAATAATTTAAATAAAATAATTTAAGCCAAATAATTATTTACCTAACATTATCAAAATCATCTTGTACTTTGTTATCAATGTCTTCAAAAACAGTTAATACATTATCTGACATAGCTATTCCTGAACTTATTGAATTATTATCAAGCGCTATTGATGATTTTATAGATGAAATATCTTCTAGACTACTAGACATTGATCTAAAAACATAACATATATAAAATATACAGAGTGATTTATTAAAGAACTTTTAGAGTTATTAAAATTTTTAGTATAAGGGATGAGAGGTACAAAAAATAAAAGAATTATCTGTATGTTGTAGTAAAATTTGAGCGTTGCTAAACACTACTCTACTTCTTACCTTTTTTTAATTTTATAATGTTAATATCTTTAAAAGTAATATTACAAAAATACCGACCTAAATTTTATTTAGATCATTCTCCATTTAACTGTACAAAAATAATAATAGGTTCTCATTTAACTTTCAAAGTTACCCCTAAAATCAACCCATAGAAATCATTTTTTTACAATAAACTAGATATTTACTATTGTTCTAATAAATAAATCAAAATTAACTCTATACATTATTGTGAAAAATGATTACTTAACCAAAAATTAAGGGACAGTGTTCTTAATAAATTGCTCTGTATATACATTGAATTTTTGATTTGCATTACTATTAATAGATAAAAAAAATAGTAAATTGCTATTATTTTTATTAATAAATACTGTTAAATTAATAATCATAATTTAAACATAATTAGTTTGTTAATATTTATAATAACCTGACTAAAATATCTAAATAACTAAATATCTTAAATAACTTGATTTTAAAATCCCTGATTTTTGTTTTTAAACCATGTAACTTTAGAGCTACTTTAACTAGAGTTATAAATACTAAGAGGTTTATCATTGTAACAATCAATTCTATTCCAAAAAAAATACTTAATAATTCAATTTAAAAAAAAAAAGTTATTTGTGAATATGTTTCTCTGATCCTAAACCAGTATTATTATTAAAAATTTGTAAACATAGTAACTATGATTTTTGTAGGGACAACTATTTCCGACAAAAATATACGAATAACACAGTTGTTTCATCTCAGAGGTCTCCCCCACTCTACAATTCCTCTAGAATCATCTACTTAAACTATTTTGTTTTGTAACTTTTATTTTATATTTCATTAAATTATAAGTTTACAAAAAATAAAAAATAAAAATAAAGTAATAATCACTTTTGAATAATTTATTAAGGACATACAAAATAAATCTTATTACCAAAAATAATTAATCACAGTTTACTCTAAAAACTAATGTCTACAAATAGATATTATACCTAATTACCTGTTGCTAATGCTATAGGTATCTGCTTCAAGACCCAGTTCAACTAGTAATTGTTTAGTCATTAGCTGAACTTTATCTTCATAAATTATATTTCTATCAGATGGTGGTGAATACATAGCATACTTTTTTAGTCGTTCTTTAGCATTTTCCCCAATTTCCTAAGGGAGAATATTTCAGTTCATATAATATTAAATCATACAAAAAAGTTTTACTTGAATTTCAGTTGTTTTTTGTTTAAGTATAGAATATGCAGATGTAACAGCAGAAGATAGATTGCTAGTAGCTGAATGAATATTACCACTGACAGAATTCATTGCAAAGGCTAAATTGTCAGAGGCTGTTTGAATATTGTCACTGACTACTAAACCAACAGTATTAACAGCTGAACTTAAGTTTTCTGTAGCATACTGAAAATTATCTACTACTACAGCTGAAACTGATCCAGCAACACCTAAAAATCATCATTAATTTAATAAAATGCTTAAACATTTCACTTATGAAATTTAGTACCTTTTATTTCATTTTCAATTAAATTAGCAGCATAAGCTAAACTATAAACAGTGGGTATTAAACTTCTTTCACTTTTATCACTATATAATTCTCTTTTTAATTCAAACATTGAATTACATCTTCTTAATGATAAATTTTTGGTTTTTAAAACATTAGGATACGATCTACATTTTTTTATTTTCTTATACATTTTGGGATTATCATGATCATCAAAACTCATTAAATCATGATGATGAGTGGATTTCCCTTCAGCCAATCTATGAACTAATAATCGAGTTACACAATCTTGCCAACCTGCTTGTTTAGCAATAGCTTTAGCAGCTTTTGGATTCATATAAATGATAGTCAATATTTTTCTAGCTGCTTCAAGTTTAACATCAATATCTTCATATGCAAGTCGATGAAGAACAGAAAGAATTGATGTATAGGTACTAAGTGAATCTAAACATATATTTTAAGTTTAATATCAAGAATGAGATTTTTTACAATTTTGAATGCAAATCAAATTTTTGTCTTATTAAGACAAATGATAAAAATAATATTTTAATATAGTTTAATAATGCAAAATATTTTAATGAAATATTAATTGGACACATATGCTGTTTATGTATTCATACCAGTCATTAGTATTTGATCTAACATCATCATTATTAGTTCCATTGACAAATTTTGAAATTCAGGTAAAAGAGATATGAGACCCGGGTATAATCCATAACCTGAGTTTTGTAATCTTAAATTACATTTATGACGTTCATAAACATGCTTTGTATTAAGTAACACAGAAAATAACTAAAATAAAATTAAAAATACTTCATAATATATTAATTACTTAATTAAACTATAATACCATACCTTTAAAACATGTTTTTTAGCCAACATACTAATTGATTTTTCAATGAGAAGACTGTATAATAATTCAGCGATTTGAGGCTCATACATAATTAAATATAACTGGTCTTTGCATAAATCTGAATCCAAATATTTTATTAAAACATCCAAAAGTTCTACAATCTACATGAATTAAAATATTTTTAGTTATTTATTAAATTTTTCAAGGTATATTTACTATAATTCTTTAATTAATTTTATAATAATTAATAAATAAAGTTATAATAAGGAACATTTATTAAATTACCATAGTTTCTGATTTGCAAGTTATTAAATAACGAATAATTATATCAACATCAGATATTGTAACTTCTTTTTGGATATAAAACCTGATAATATCCAATAAAGAAGATCGTAGTACTGTAGTATGTTTAGTAGATAAAACATCACATGTTGTATAGTATATTCTTATTGAATCTAAAAAAAACTGAATCCCAAAACGTTTTCGAAATGATTTACGATCGTTTTTTATTAATAAATATATTATTTTTACAGCACCTAAAAAAAAGTCAACAATATTTACCATAATACTTATTTTATCAATTTTATCAATTACCAATTTGTATTTGAAAGGAACATCTAGACCAAATTGCAAAGTTAAATAAAACATGTTGAAAAAAAGCTCTCAGAAGTTGAACATTAGAAATATCTTGAAGAGTTTCCATAAATAATTGCAATGCTTCCAGCATTTGTAAGTCAATTTTGTCCGGAGGAACCTTGAAAAGGATATATTTTTTTAGAAAAAATATTAAAACAAATTAATGCAATAAAAAAATAATAAATTACATTTGTGAGCAATTCTCCTAAAATTGGAATCCCATTCTTTCTTAATAGCTGTTCTTGTCCAACAATGTTGCCTTTCATCAAGTTTTTCATCAAAATTAATAAAAGACCAATAGGATGAAGTTCCAATGTATCATCTAAATGAAAGTTTAATATTATCATAGTACTGAGTTATTGTGCATCTCAAAATTAGACTTCTAGCAAAGTAACAAGTAAATTCACGAGAATGATAAAAATGTACCAATAAGTATAAACAAAAAAGTGTCATTTACTGAGTGTTCAAAAAATAAGGTGTTATCAACTACTCATTTTCTAAATTAGATCATTTCTTAATTTTTACAGTGGTTATAATTAAAGATTGGATTTATATGTATTTATACATTTTGATAAATTATTCCAAACACATCATCAAACCAGTTCAAATTTGTATTAATTCAATAGGATTGAAAACTTAGTAATATGATCTAACTGAGGTTATAGTTTTGGAGGGGATTAGAGGGGGGGTTTATTACTCCCTAAAATTAAAAATATTTCTAAGCTATTGTATTTTTCAATAACAAATTAACACAAACTTGGGTCCTTTTAAAATAACTCAAATGAAATTTATAGATATTTATAAATCCCCTCTCTA
Source organism: Daktulosphaira vitifoliae (assembly GCF_025091365.1). Classification (NCBI taxonomy): domain Eukaryota; kingdom Metazoa; phylum Arthropoda; class Insecta; order Hemiptera; family Phylloxeridae; genus Daktulosphaira; species Daktulosphaira vitifoliae. Next base: position 19,841,107 of record NW_026099572.1, on the reverse strand, counting down.
CTTATAATTTTGAAAATATTATATAAGGTATAGTAACTTGATTTACACTTTTCTGTTAGAACAAACCTAATGAAAATGATCGAAGTGATGAGAAGTCTTCTATATCAACTGATAGTTCCATATTACTTTGATCAAGTGATAACAAACCAAAATCACTTTCATTTAAAATGTTACTCTCAAGTACTGGAAACAAAACATAAAGTCCACCAATCATGTTAATAACATCCTGAAAATAAATGTTTTATTTGTAAAATTGATAAATATAAAATATCTATACTTGTTTTTTTCACATACTTGTATAGATGAACACTTGTAGACAGAAGATGTAAGGTGTGCATTTACTTTATTCTTTTGACTTAGATCTAAAGCTACTTCTCTTGATGAAGCTGCAGTTGGACTATAGTAGAATACAGATTTATTAAACATTCCTATGACATCTGAAGTAGAATCATCCATTGTGTTAAGCGATGTATAATTAGGACCTAAATATTTATCATTTATATGAAATAAAATAATAAAAGAACAGTAACACAGTAGGGTCGTGGCACAGTGAGATCGTGGCATAGTTACAGTATAATATAATAATATACAGAGTGATCGAAATCTAGTAAGACACTTATTTTCTCAGAAAATATTGAGAATTTTAAATTTTATTTTAGAGAAAAAATATCAAGTTCAAAAAACTCTACAATAATATGTAGTTAAATCATTTTTTTTTTCGTCCCTACAAGTATAAAATCCCTTATTTATAATTACCTTAAATGAGAACCCTTATTTTAAACTTTATAATATGATAGAAAAAAAATTGCAAACAATTTTGTTCTTATATTTTTTTTTATCCGATTAACCGTTCGTCCGTTACAGCTTGTTAAAGTTAAGTGATTTTAGGCCAAATTTCTATTGTCATTTTACTGTATTAAATACAGAAGTCATTATTTTTATTTGCAGTTGCATAAACCAAATTTTATTGATCAAGTTATGACTGGAAATTAGTAATAAAAATTTACTATTCACTAAATGAGTGATAACAATAATAGATATAAACCGGGTTTTCGGTGTATTATTAATAGCTACGTCTATGGTTTTGTAAGACTAAAGGTTCTAACAAAATTACTGGTTGCATTGCCGCCGATATTATGAAACGTAATAAATGACAATATTTTTTCTGGTAGTCAAAATCTTTAAACAATTGTTGTGAACTGGCTTTTTGCTGCCTAATTGTAATTATGTAATTTAAAAAAATTTAATTATTATATATAATAATCATGGGAACGGAAGCCTCTATTGTCTTGTATAAAGTATTTACCAGGCAAGCATCTAGTCCTTCTAGAACATTCGATGCTTGCTCAGCCTTTTTCAATGCATTGGGCCTACGGCCGCCGCCGCCGCCTGAGGCGACGCGCCAGTAGGAGTCAGCTACTCGTTCAAGAGTCATATATTTCATAGGTCGAACCTGGACGACTCTCCACTGAATCTTTTGTTAATTTGCTCACTGAATCTTTTATGTTAACTTGTTCACTGAATCTTTTATATAAATTATCAACTAATTAAAATCGAGAAGTTAATTATAAGTGTAAACATATTTTTAAATATAATAAACTAATTATCAAACGCATTATCTTTACATTTTGTCTATAAAACGTAAACGGTTGTACGGATAAAAAAAATTATAAGAACAAAATTGTTTGTAATTTTTTTTTTCTATCATATTATCAAATCAAAAATAGTAGTTCCCATTTAAAAAAATTATAAATAAACATTTTTATCCCTGAAGGGATAAAAAAAAATTTATTTAATTTCATATTATTGTAGTTTTATAAACTTATTAATTTTTCTTTTTACAAAAATTTTAAATTCTCAATAGTTTCTGAAAAAATAAGTGTCTTACCAGATTTTGATCACCTTGTATAACAAGTATAGATGATATAATAGTGATTACAAGTGATTAAAATCACTATCATAAGAAATGCTTTGATGCAAATCTGTATAGTGTTAAATTTAAAAAAATTGTTGGATTATTCAAAAAGCAAAATGAATTCTTATTTCCTTATTTATATCCTGATTACAAGTTTTATGATTTATAAGTGTAATATATGAATAAATATTTGTTATAGCAATTAAATATAGTATTGAATTGATATTCAATAACTTAGTATTGTAATTATTATGGAAAAATTATAAAAAAAACTATTAAGTAGATATTACTTTTATGACAAACATGTATAAAAATTGATGCAATACTTTAAAAAAAATTGTTTGTTACTTATAAATAAAATTATTGGTCTACAAGGAATTTTCATCAGAGACCAAAATATACTTTTCTAAATAAATTTTTGCGCTTATTTCAAATCTGCAATTAAAGTTTTGCATATGTACCAAATAATATCAAAATCCTTCTAATTAATATAACAAATATTTATGAACAATCAATAAATATATTTTAATTTAAAAAATACGTAACAAGCAGAATGTATTATGTGCAATACATCAATATAAATAATTATTTATACAATAAGAGTTGCATAGAAATACTTACTAAGACTTCAATATAAATGATTTCATACAATAAAACATTGTAAACAAAATTTTAAAGTTTCTTCATAAATTTACTGTTAATAATAATTATATAAGTTTTTCAATTAATATATCAATTTAAAAAATAGAATATTTTATTCCACATAAAATTTTCTATTGAATAATATAAATTCTAAACTTTCAAGTTGAGCTAATAGTCAAAATTTTTAAATTATAAACTTTCATAACAATTACTTTTACAGATCAAAAAAATAAGTTAAAAATGTAATTTTGAATTGAAATTTAGTACACATTATTTTTAACATATAAAAATCAATAATAATTTGATTAAAAAATTTTTTTTTTTAATTTGTGTTTTCTAATAAGTAATAATTTCAAAAATGAGGTAATAGAAAAAATCTAATTTCAGAATTGAAATCAGCGTAAACATTTTGTTTAGTAAAGAATACAGAAAGTTCAGTAAGTAAGAAAACATCAATTGTTATAAACAATAAGAACAAAAAAACACAGTTTCCTTACTTACTGAACACTCTATAATATAGAATTATATATATTGGCCTATAATCATTAAAAAATATTTTATGTTACTGATATGATTTTACTGTGTAATTCAGTATAAAAACGAATTTTATACTTCTATTAATTTAGAGATAATTAATAAAAACCCAGCACAGTAGGGCCGCAGCATAGTGGGGACATGGCATAGTTAGGTCCAGTATAGATTTAATCTGACAGTGATTAAAATCACTATCATTAGAAACGCTTAGATGCAAATCTGTAGACAGTGTTTAATTCTAAGAAATTGGTGGATAATTACAAAAGCAAAATGAACTCCTATTTTCTTATTTAAAACATAATATAATAATCAATTTTTTAACTATATATTATATCATTTTTATAATTAATTGTTTTCAAATTATTATTTATTTTGATTTTTAATATGTTAAAAGTAGTTACTTTTAATCTACTTTTTGCCATTTAAAGTGAAAGTTTATAATAAAAAAAAAATGAATTTATTACCATAACTTTTAGCTCAACTTGCAAATTTTAAATTGACATAATTAAATAGAAAAAAATGGTATTGTTAAGATTATTTTGATTATGTTAAGATTATATAATTAATTACTATTTACAGTAAATTTATTAGCAAAGCTCGATTTTTTTTTATTTTTATCATAATAAATGACTTAAATAGAAATCATAGTAATCATTTCTAATTGACTTTTGGTGTTTAAAAAGATTCTACAATTGAAATATGTAGAACTGAATTAATTTTAATGATTTACTTTAACTAAAAAAAAACAATGAAAAAAAACCCAGCACAGGGGGGTCGCGGCACAGTGGTGACGTGGTATAGATGGATCAAGTATAATGATATCTGACAGTGATAAAAACACTATCAAAAAAAAACGCTTCGATGCAAATCTTTAGATACTGTTTAATTTTAAAAAATTGGTGGACTATTCCAAAAGCTACATGATCTGCTAGTTCATTATTAATATCCTAATTAAGATAAAGTAGGTAGAATGAAAAAGGGATTATTAAAAAATATTATTTCTCATAAAAAAATAATGTTGCTCCATACACTTTTCAATATGTCATAGCATTATAAAGTTAAAAACCCAGCACAGGGGGGTCGCGGCACAGTGGTGACGTGGCATAGTTGGATCAAGTATAATGATATCTGACAGTGATTAAAATCACTATCAAAAAAAAACGCTTCGATGCAAATCTTTAGATAGTGTTTAATTTTAAAAAATTGGTGGATTATTCCAAAAGCTTCATAAACTGCTAGTTCCTTATTAATATCCTGATTAAGACAAAGTATGTAGAATAAAAAAGAGATTATTAGAAAATAGTATTTCCCATAAAAAAATTATATTGATCAATACACTTTTCAATAAGTTATAGCATTATAATGTTAAAAATGTAAAAAATAAAATTGAGAATTTTCACACAATAATAGCATTTGGTAGCCATTTTCACCTTGAAGATAAAATAAAGTCCGAAATTTTTTTTTTCCATGATAAAGTATATTACATTAGCTTTAATTTAAGATATATATAAAAGTGTCAGACTTTCCGGAACACTTTCAAAATTTAAGTTGAAAAAGTCAATTTTTTGTGAAAAAGTTGTCATTTTGAATCCCCCCCTGTAGGCAGGTAAAAAGTCAGATTTATAAAAAAAATATACCAAATGATAGGTAAAGACATCATGCATCTACAAAAAAAAGAATTATATTGATCCATACATCTTTCAAAAAGTTATAGCATTATAAAGTTAAAAATATAAAAAAGAATTTTTTTACAAAAATCGTATTTTTTTTATTAAGTTTGATGTCTGTTTTCACCATGAAGATAAAATAAAGTCCGAAATTTTTTTTTTCCATAATAAAGTATATTACATTAGCTTTAATTTAAGATATATATAAAAGTGTCAGACTTTCCGGAACACTTTCAAAATTTAAGTTGAAAAAGTTCTACTTTCTACATGCATTTTTTAGATTTGAACCCCACTCGTATATAGGGAAATGGTCGGATTTCAAAAAACAGTATGTCAAATGAAAGATGTATATAAATACTACTCCTCATGAAAAAATTGTACTGATCCATACATTTTTCAAAAAGTTATAGCATAATAAAGTTAAAAATGTAAAATACAAAATCGAAAATTTTCACACAAAAATAGCATTCGGTAGCCATTTTCACCATGAAGATAAGATAAAGTCCGAAATTTTTTTTTTTCATGATAAAGCATATTACATTAGCTTTAATTTAAGATATATATAAAAGTGTCAGACCTTCCGGAACATTTTCAAAATTTAAGTTAAAAAAATTAATTTTTTGTGAAAAAGTTGTCATTTTAAATCCCCCCTTGTGGGCAGGTTAAGGGTTAAATTTATGAAAAAAATATACCAAATGAAAGGTAATGATATTATGCATCTATATAAAAAAGAATTATATTGATATGTTCATTTTTGAAAAAGTTATGGCACTTTTAAGTAAAAAAAATTGAAAAAATTTCGAAAATTAGCGATTTTTAAATTTGTAATTTTTTTGGAGGTTTCCCCTATTTACGGGGAACGAGGGCATTTTTTTCAATTTTTGAGGGTAATGTCTTCGACTAGATACGATTTGTGATCTTTTGACGTATCATTGAAAGAAATCGGTTCGATGAGAGCTGAGAAAAAGTGGTAACAGACACAAAAAAAAAAAAAAATAAACACATCTTAGTAAAATATTAACATGAATAAGAAACTTCTTCTCAGAAGGGAAGACTTCAGTGGTGGGAATGTTGATATTTATTGAATCTAAACGAGATAAAAATCAAATGATTTGAAAATTTTTTTCTAACTAAAAAAAATGCAAAATTTCATTAGCCACAGGCAGGTTTCGAACTCCGTACCCTCAGCGTGAAAGACACAAGTATTAACGATACGGTAACTGTCCGTTGCTTCGGTCGCCTAAAAAAATTAGCAATTTAAGCTGATTCAAATTTTAATGTTACTTTTTCGACTTTAAAAAAGCAAAAAAAATTATGAACTTTATTCTATGTCAATTAAATATTATAATATTCATGAAAGTCAATGCATTCCCCTTGTAAGATATTTTAAAATAAAATAAAATACAAAACCCAGAATTTTAACACAAAAATAGGATACTTTTGAATACGGTAGCCATTTTCACCAAGAAGAAAATCTATATTACGATTTTTTTTTTCATAATAAAGTATATAATATAAGCTTTAATTTAAGATTAAACAAAAGTGTTAATATTTCTGGAACATTTTCAAAAATTAAATTGAAAACGCTTATCTTGTGTGCAAAAATTGTTTTTTTGAATATCCCTTTTGGGCAAGTTACGGTTCAAATTTTCAAAAAAATTATATCAATTGAAAGAAAAATATCTAAGGTTTCGAAATAAAAAAAAATTTTTTCATTTTTCAAAAAGTTATTACAGTTTTAGGTATTAAAATATTTTATTTTAAACAGTGATTTTTACACAAAAATTATTTTTTGTTAAATTCGACGGCTATTTTCTGATAGATGAAAAGGTGACGGAATAAATTGTTTTTATTTGAACTTATAATATTTAATTAAGAAATTAAAGAATTTTTTTAAATTAAAAAAATTAAAGATATTAAGAAATTTCTTCTCGAGAGGGGAGACTTCAGTGGTGGGAATGTTGATATTTATTGAATCTAAACGAGATAAAAATCAAATGATTTGAAAATTTTTTTCTAACTAAAAAAAATGCAAAATTTCATTAGCCACAGGCAGGTTTCGAACTCCGTACCCTCAGCGTGAAAGACACAAGTATTAACGATACGGTAACTGTCCGTTGCTTCGGTCGCCTAAAAAAATTAGCAATTTAAGCTGATTCAAATTTTAATGTTACTTTTTCGACTTTAAAAAAGCAAAAAAAATTATGAACTTTATTCTATGTCAATTAAATATTATAATATTCATGAAAGTCAATGCATTCCCCTTGTAAGATATTTTAAAATAAAATAAAATACAAAACCCAGAATTTTAACACAAAAATAGGATACTTTTGAATACGGTAGCCATTTTCACCAAGAAGAAAATCTATATTACGATTTTTTTTTTCATAATAAAGTATATAATATAAGCTTTAATTTAAGATTAAACAAAAGTGTTAATATTTCTGGAACATTTTCAAAAATTAAATTGAAAACGCTTATCTTGTGTGCAAAAATTGTTTTTTTGAATATCCCTTTTGGGCAAGTTACGGTTCAAATTTTCAAAAAAATTATATCAATTGAAAGAAAAATATCTAAGGTTTCGAAATAAAAAAAAATTTTTTCATTTTTCAAAAAGTTATTACAGTTTTAGGTATTAAAATATTTTATTTTAAACAGTGATTTTTACACAAAAATTATTTTTTGTTAAATTCGACGGCTATTTTCTGATAGATGAAAAGGTGACGGAATAAATTGTTTTTATTTGAACTTATAATATTTAATTAAGAAATTAAAGAATTTTTTTAAATTAAAAAAATTAAAGATATTAAGAAATTTCTTCTCGAGAGGGGAGACTTCAGTGGTGGGAATGTTGATATTTATTGAATCTAAACGAGATAAAAATCAAATGATTTGAAAATTTTTTTCTAACTAAAAAAAATGCAAAATTTCATTAGCCACAGGCGGGTTTCGAACCCCGCACCCTCAGCGTGAAAGACACAAGTGTTAACGATACGGTAACTGTTCGTCGCATGATAAAATTAGCAATTTAAGCTATGTCAAATTTAAAAGTTACTTTTTCGACTTTAAAAAAGCAAAAAAATTTAAATAAGTTTAATTTCTTATGTCTTATAAACTTTATTCTATGTCAATTAAACTATATAATATTCATGAAAGTCAATGTATTCCCCTTTTAAGATATTTTAAAATAAAATAAAATACAAAACCCAAAATTTTAATACAAAAATAGTATATTTGCGCATAGAAGATAGGCCATCGGGAAAATTTTTTTTTTTTAATTTTATAGTACATGACAAGCTTTAATTATATGTATGTTGAAAGGACGCAGTATTCCCGGAACATTTTTAAAATTAAAGTTGAAAAAGTTCTATTTTTTATACAATGTTTCAAGTTTTGAACGCCCCCAATATAAGGGAAAATTGTTCAAATTTAATAAAAAGTATGTCAAATGAAAGATGTACTTATAATGTATTTAGAAAAAAAAAATTTGTGCTGATACACATATTTTTCGAAAAGTTATAGCATTTTTAAGTTGAAAATTTTAACACTAAAATAGCGTTTTTTTAACTACGGCAGCCGTTTGCATGTAAAAGATAAAGTGTCGGGACAAATTTTTTATTCATTTTATAGTACATAAAATAAGCTTTAATTTGATATATGTTTAAAGGACGCAGTATTTCCGGAACATTTTCAAAAATTAAGTTGAAAAAGTTAGTTTTTGTAAAAAAGTTGCTATTTTAAATCCCCCCTGTGAGCAGAATAAGTGTTAGATTTTCAAAAAAAAATGATATCAAATGAAAGAAAATTACCTAAGGTTTCAATATAAAGAAATATTATTTTGATTAGTTAATATTTGAAAAAGTTATGGCAGTTTTAAGTACAAAAAACATCGTTATAAAAGGTGATTTTTATCGCAAATATTACATTTTTTTTATAATTTCGACAGCCATTTGCACATAGAAGATAAGGTGTCGGGACAAATTTTTTTTTTTCATTTTATAGTACATAAAAAAAGCTTTAATTTGATATATGTTTAAAGGACGCAGTATTTCCGGAACATTTTCAAAAGTTAAGTTGAAAAAGTTCTATTTTTTATACAATGTTTCAAAGTTTGAACCCCCCCTATATAAGGGGAAATTGTCTAATTTTAATAAAAAGTATGTCAAATGGAAGATGTACTTATAATGTATTTAGAAAAAAAAAAATTGTGCTGATACATGCATTTTTCGAAAAGTTATAGCATTTTTAAGTTGAAAATTAAAAATTGAAAATCGAAAATTTTAACACAAAAATAGTGTTTTTTTAACTACGGCAACCGTTTACATGCAGAAGATAAAGTGTCGGGACAAATTTTTTTTTTTCATTTTATAGTACATAAAATAAGCTTTAATTTGATATATGTTTAAAGGACGCAGTATTTCCGGAACATTTTCAAAAATTAAGTTGAAAAAGTTAGTTTTTGTAAAAAAGTTGCAATTTTAAATCCCCCCCCATGAGCAGGTTAAGTGTTAAATTTTCAAAAAAATTATATCAAATGAAAGGAAAATATCTAAGGTTTTAGTTTAAAAAAAAATTATGTTGATTTGTTGATTTTTGAAAAAGTTATGGAAGTTTTAAGAAAAAAAAGTGAAAAAAATGACAAAATTTACCAATTTTTAAATTTGTAATTTTTTTGTAGATTTCCCCCATTTGTGGGGAACGAGGGACAATTCTTCAATTTTTAAGGGTAATGTTTTCAACTAGATACAATTTGTGTTCTTTTGACATATTGTTGAAAGAAATCGGTCCAGTGAGAGCTAAGAAGAAATGGCAACAGACATAAAAAAAAAAATTTTTTTAATATGAATAAGAAATTTTTTCTCACAAGGGGTGACCACAGTGATGGGATCTTTGATATTTATTGAAGTTATTCAATTTAAATAAGATAAACATCAAACGAACTCTAAATTTTTTTTCAAAAAAAAAAATTAAGAAAAAATGCAAAAAAATGTATTTTGATGAGTGAAGTTCAAATTTTGTACCCCAAGCATATAAAACTGAATTATATTTAACGCAAACATTTTCAAATTTTGAGGGTAATGTCTCCAACTAGATACGATTTGTGATCTTTTGACGTATCATTGAGAAAAATCGGTCCAGTGACAACTGAAAAAAGTAGTCACACACAACAAAAAAAAAAATAAACATATCATAGTAAAATTATACCTTCTCATCTTCGCATTGAAGCTAAAATAATAAATCAATCATTATAGTTACCTAATTCGTAAAATACTTTAACTTGGTGACTTGATAAATACTCAGGAAATAAACAAATTGGTCCAAGTTGACCCTTTAAACACATTGCACGCCCATAAAGAGAGTCCTGCATGCCAGGGGGGAAATCCTTAATATAAGGATCCATAGCACTAGTACTTCTCATTAATAAATAATTAGGTACCTATATTTAAATTAAATGATCTATAGAATATAATAAATTATAAAAGTTATAAAAAAACATAATAAAATATAAGCTAAATTTACTTGTGTTATAAATGATGGTAGTATGCCTCGTTCATTCTGCTGAGGAAATTCAATGGTTTTGGGTAATTGAGGTAAAAATGTTCCAATTGAACACTGGTTAAACTGCTGTAAAATAAATTCAGAAATACTTGTAATTTTTTAAATCTAGAAAAATCACAATTTTCTCTCCTTTTTTTTTTTTTTTAACATTAAAATAATTATAATTTACAAATCATATTTATAAATTTAAAACTTTATAAAAGTGATTTTAGATTCAAAACTTGCTTATAGCTAGTTATAAAATATATTTGAAGAACAAATTTTTTGTTAACAAATAAAATACACTATGGTAACATAGTAATCAAAATTCAATTTTCATTGATCATACTATAAACTTTTTTTAGATTATGATAGTTTAACTTGAGTTGAAATTATACAAAAATCAAACAAATAAATCATATTTTACTCATAAAATAAAAATAGCTTATCACATAAAAATTAATAAAAAATTTTATTATATGTTTTTTATTAAGAAAAAACTTAAAAATTATTTTCATTATTTCAAAATTACAAAATAGCCATTAACTAGAATTTTTCTTGTCAAAAATTGTATAGATAGATAACTATTATAGGACAATCACTATTTGACTTACAAACATTTTAATACATTGAGAGGATGAGTAGGTGGAGGTGCAAGCAGTTACAGCTTGTGCTGATATATATTTTTTTAAACAACTATTTCATATGTAAACTACTTTCAAAGTATATTTTTTTATTAACACTAATAAAAAAAATATATAAATAATTAAATATTGTATTTTTATATTTTTCAAAATTTTGAAATAGCTATTTTTTAACCCTATTTTTAGATAAAATTTTGATGGGTTGGTAAGTTTAGGATAAGTAATTATCAAATTGCAAGTATTTTTAAACATAGAGAGATATGGAACAGGGAAAAGTATACTATACTCTGCCTGCGTATGTATACTCAGTGTACGCACACCAGTACAAGCTGCACCCACTTGCGCTACATACTAACTCTATTTATTAAAATGTTTTTATCTCAATAAATACTTGTCTTCAAATTTTTGCTGATTCATCGAAACTTTTTATAAGAAAAAGACTTAAAAATAGCTGTAAAATTTTGAAACAAATTTATTTTTATATTTTTTTTTTATGAATGATAAATAACAAAAAAAAAATATTTTTTAAACATAGTTTAAGGCAGTAATTTAAAAATAAAATTCTTAACAAATTATATAACAGGATCAAAAATTATTGATTTTTTCAAATCTTTGAAACTCATCTGTATATAATATATATATATATACAGATTATAATATATTATATTTGTATATCTATATATATTACTTCTGTTAAAGGAGTAAATTTGGCAGGTGCACATATATTTTGCATACCATCAATATAGATTGACACTTGATTGTGACCAAATGGTCTTCTGTAAATAATAATTTTCTTTTTTAAGTTACACATTAAAAGTTTAGAAAATTAAACTTACTTTGGAGGACTATAACAAACATCAATACAATACCAACGATTTTCTACAAATCTAAAATCTCGAGCAGTAATTGTTAAAAACTCTTTCTTTGTATTTATTCCAACAATTAGAGTCCAATCTGATCCAACAAAAATTTCCATTCCACTATTTGTATTTGTTGCTAAGCTGAATTAAACATATTATTATCAAAAATTATTTTTATAGGAAAATAATATTTTTTAGCAGACTGTAGTAATTGACGTCGATAAGAAGCTAAACCATGTGTACTTGAACATAAATGAGAACTAACATTATCCAAACGTAACCAACAGTGAAAAGTCAAACCATTCATAGGACCCGGCCATTTTTTTAATTCATTAATTGTTAAGCCTTCTAAAAACCAAATTCAAAATGTATTTATTTTTAATATTAAAAAATTTAAAGTAATGATAATTAAATAAATACTACAATGGTTCTAAATACATAAATAGAAGCTATATCGTTTAATTTTTTAAACTTACCATAATCTTTTTGAATATCAAAAAAGACTTTACAGTTAAAAACATTTATACTGTAAGCCACTTCTGACAATGTTGAAAGAATTTGGGTAGTATATGGAAACTTAAAATTTAAATAAAATATTATAAAAGACACATTTCTAAATAAATTATTAATAAAACATACTAGTTCTTCTTTGTCTCTCAAAAGTAAAAATATTTTTTTTAATTCAGTTGTTGAAATTGAATGAGATGCTAAATTTTCAATAAGTTTAAGAAGTTGATGAACAGTTTTTGGTACTAATTGATTACTATTTTCTAAGCACTTACAAACAGATTCAATAATATTGCAGTTTGATGAATGACAAATACTAAATGATAAAATAAATAAACACAATTCATGCTCTTAAAAGGGTGATTGAAATATTTTTGGGATTTTATTTATTATTTAAAAATGTCTACCTTTGAAGATTAGTGGTACATAAGTTAAATATAACACTAGCCAACCAAACTTGATCAACTTCTTCAATACTGGGTAACCATTCAATTAAAAGAACTATTATTTGTGGATTCTAGAAAAATAAATAATAAAATCAATAATTTGTAAAACATTTTTATAAAAATTGTATAAATGAAAATAAATATCATACTTCCAAATTTTGATCCAATGTTTTGTCAGTGTTTTCTGTGGCAATAGAAATAATAGCTTTCAGTAATTTTTGGCTTTTATTTTTTTGCTTTTCAACAAATTCAAATATTTTCTCATAACCATTAATTATCAACATTTGTAATTTGGCTTCATTTGACATACGCAGTATTGAAGAAACTGTTTCAACACATTTTACAACATCATCTACTTTAATAGCTACCTAAAAGATAATTTAGTCAGAAGTGAAATTTTATACTTTTTTTTTTAATAATTTACCTCCAAATTACAAATTATATTTAAAATAATTTCTAAAAGTTTACATTCAACAACATATTTTTGAATTTTTTCAGCATTCACTCCAGATAATTCAATTGATTGACCAATAGCTTTAATTATACTTAATACAAGTGGGATATTGATTTCTTCAGTTGTACATTCTTTTAATGTATCCCTTAAACATTCAATCTGGGTAGAAACATCTAATTGGCACTACAAAAAAACAATACATATATAAAATTTAAATAAAAATAAGTTGAGTTATATACAGTATGAAGAAAAAAAAATTCAAATTTAAAATTTAATAAAAAATAAATAAAATGAGTGAATATATAGTAATTAATATAAGTTATACTTATACAGATTTATCTCTAGTTTGATATAAGTAATTAAATTAAAATAATTAAATAAATAATAAAAATAAATAATTAAAATGATTAATTTGGTCAGAAAGAAACAACATTTAAATAAACATTAGAAATTAAATAATTATTATTAATAACTACAAATTAGCAAAGTTATTAATCAAAGCTTACTTGGTGAGGAGGAAATTGTATCATAACTTGAGTAACTGTTACAAAACATCTAAGAGCTGTTGTTTTTACAATTAAAGGAATACTTTTACCAGAAATTACTTTCATTATTAATGAACAAGTTGGAGGACTAACGCCACGTAGAGCATTATGCTAAAAATATTTGATTTAAAAAATTAAAAACGCATTATTAAATTTAAAATAAGCATATAACACCAAAATATAATACCAACAAAAAATTATTATATACAAATAAAATTATTTATTCTATTTACTATTATATTAATGTAGTGTAGTGCAAATTATACTTCAAATGTTTTCAATATCTGAAGTAAAGCTTAATTAACTCCCTATTATGTTATTATTATATATACATAATAACTTATAGACTGAGCATTCCAACTTTCATACCAATAAAATAAGTTAATTTTTTGTTTTTTTCTTCTAAAGAGAATACTTTTATTAAAAGTGTTTTCTAAATATACTTTATGTTAAGGACAATAATTGTATTAAAATCATTGACTATTTGTAAATAAATCCATGTAATAACTACATAAAAATTAGTTAATTACACTACAATGCTTTTATTTTCATAGAAAATGTGTATAAATTCATAGTAAGTCATTTTTCCAATTTTTATATTTATTAAAATTTATAAACCTATTACCATACTCACTAAACTATTAGAACTATAACTAAAATTGTTTAATTATCTGATTTAATCTTTAAAAGTTAATATAAAGTGACCAAAATAAAAATAAAATACATTTATATTACAAACCTGAGATCCACACACAATGGCTCCAAATATATTTAATACATCAGCGGCTAATAATGGATACTTAATAGCAACATTTGTTTCAAAGCAATCTAAAAAAATTATAACATTATTTAACCTAATCTAACTGTCTACTAATTCTTAGATTTTTTTCATATAATAATACAAACCAAAAATAAATGGAACAACTTCTACATGTAACATTGAAGGAGAATACTGAAGTTTGGATATATCCAATTTATTCATTTGAGAAGAATCAAAGCATCGCCATACCTGGTATGGATCATAAAGACATTCCAAAAAATGACACAAAGTATGACAAAATGATACCAGTGAAAATGCAGTTGATTCGTCATATTGATTACTTTCAGAAGTAAGCTATAAGATATAAATAAAATAAAATAATTCTGTCATTTTTTATATAATTTTAAATATTGTCATTACTTTATGAATAATATTTATAGCTACTGATGTGCTTTCTTTGACATAATCACATGATGATAATAATGGAATGTTGTAAAAATTTTTACTTATTACTATCAAGCTACGAAGTAAATATTCTGCTTCGCCAATTTTTTCTTTAGAAAATTCACTCTTGGAAAAAAATGTTTTATCACTTAACATACTAATAATTATGAATATTTAAAAATATTCAGTATCAGTTTTAAAAATAAATAAAAACAGAAATTAAAGAATAAAAAACCCAATATTAAAAAATTTAATAATAGTTCAAGATTCTCACTTTTTCTGCATTATCTTTAGCTATGTACAAAAATTTAGCTATTGCTGGTAATAATTCATCTGGTAACCGAGATAAAGAAGGACCTTCATCTGGATTTATCACTGATGGCAAACAAATATCTGTGTTTGCCCATTTGAGATCTAATTTTTGTTCCCAAATAGATACAAATCCACGTATAAACATTCTAAAAGAAGATTCATTGTTCTAAAAACAAAATTGAGTTTTCAGTACAAAGATATTTATATTTTAAAGTAATGAAACAAACCATAATTTTTAATATTATTATTTTTAATAGTAGCAGCTGCTAGAAAATTACTTAAAATATAAATTTAACAATTTTTAAAGTATTGAAGTTTTTTTCCCAAAAGAAGTTACTAAAAATTTGTTTAAGAGACTTTATATTTGTAAAAATCATTTATTTTTTTTATATTCTAATTTAATACTAAAATACCTTAGTTGTGTATTGTACCCAATAAGTATAAATAGCATCATCTTTATAATCCATTGTTACAGGAGGTCATTAGTTCTAGTTCTACTTGATCATAATGCATAACTATTTTTTTTTTTTTTTTTTAATTATTCCTTAGATTTGTTTACTTTTCAATATTTTGATTCTTTTTTAATATCATCATTATTATTTTGTACCAAATTTTTTTATCATAAAAATGCAACAGCTGTTATCCAAAAAATATAATGATAATTTCCTCTCCCTCCTATATTGATAACTTATCATCAAGAAAACAATACCTCGTGGTTTTCGTGGAGAGACCAAAACGTTTTCACGTGTTAGATTGTTCATAATCACTAATTTTTTTTTTACTAAAATCTATATTCATATTAAAAATGGGAAGAAAAGCTAAATTTGGTGAACCTGGAGTTGTTAAACAAACAAAAGGTCCTGGTCGTAAGGCTAAAAAACAAAAACCGCCTAAATTGCTTCCTGGACTTCCGAAACTTGAAGGTAAATATTAAGATATTAGATGATTATAAAAAAACGTATAAAATTCCAACAATTTTATAGATGAAGAAGGGACCAAAAAACTTAGTCACCGTCAAAAACAGCGTGCTTCTAGAAGAGCAAAAAAAAAAGAAGAAAGAAAGTTAATTAAAAAAGAAAAAAAAACTTTGGTCAAAAAACAAATCGAAACTGAAAGTAAATATAATATATTTTATTTTACTCTTGTGAAAATTAAGAGTTTGGAGTTAAAAAGATTATATTTTGATTTTCTTAGGTAGAAGAACCATTCTATTATTTTTCTATGATTAAATTCTTGCTTTATTTATATATAAATAAAAAAATTTCATATAATAACTGAAATATAAATTTGTCAATAGATTTTTAGTTTTGATGTTTTTTTTTTTTTTTTTTTACTAGATATAATTACTCTAATCTTACTGAACAGATTTGTTCAACGGTATGTCTAAAGATCATAAAACATGTCTAGTTAAAGCTTACAGCACCATAATGTTGAAAATTCTCTGAATTTAATAGTTTTATGTTGGTTGCAGCTATTTACATAGAATTGATCAATGTTTGTCATGAGCTGGATTTACTTTTTTTGACTCTTAGTTTTGTAAAAAGTATAAAATCAGCTAAATCTTTAGTTTTTGGTAGTTCTTTAAAACTATATTTTTCAATTATTAATCTTTGAGTTCTAAATTTGATCACGAAAATTCTGTTTTTTGTTTCATGTATGTTTATTTTCTCTATTGCTTCATTCACTGCATAAATTATGGTGTTAGATATAAGTATAGTATCTTCTTTTATTTTGTAAGTATTAACCAATTGAACAATAATTTTTGTGTCAATGTAAACGAAGTGAATTCCCATTTCACGTTTTTTAAGTTCCATCTAGACACTGTTTTTTTAAGATGGCTTGTAGTTGAAGATACTTTAATTTTAATTAAAAAGTAGTAACTCTTATAGAGCTCTGGTAACAACTTTTACAACATAACTAGACAACTTTATTTAATGTAGTCTAATTATATTATTGCAAAAATTCCTGGAAATATTGTAAATTATATGTTAATTCATTGGTTCATAGTTAATTATATTAACTGTGAACTAATGTCTTGTGATGACACTGTTTTTATTACAATAAAAAAAAAAATTGGGAGCGGTACTTGTCTCTACTAGTTTAATTTTCTATCAGATTTTCAAGAAAAAAATTTGTATTGATTTTTTTAAAATTTTAAGTTAGAATTTTAAACCAAACTGTATACCATAAATTTGATTTTATTCAGTTAAAAAATCAACTAGTTTAAATATCTCTAATAATAATTAAAATATTAATGATTTTTATTGATTGTAAAAAGTTAATGCTCTGTACTTGTATAGTGTTTAATGTCATCAAATTTCTTGAACTCACAAACTAGAAGTGAAAAAAAAAGTCTTTGAACTTTCAAGCTTTAAAAGAAATATTTCAATTTATAGTTAATATATATATATATTAATTATTAGTTGATAGATAAAATAATATGTATCTAAAAGAAATCAAACATTTCTTTACCAATATTGTATTTATTTTGCGAGTAATCAAGTGTTTATGATGAACCAATCACTCTGTTTATATAAATAGTAATACAAATTTTCAAAATCAAAACGCTTCTATTTTCATAATCAGAAGTACCAGTTATATTTAACTTTTAATTCTGTATTCATAATATTTTTTATTTTATTGTGTTTGTATCTACTAATAAGAAATACTTATACTTTTTTTCAAAGATAAAAAATTGTTTTCTAATAACACTTTAAAGAATTCTTTGATACTTAACTTACTAGTCTTTCTGATGAGATAGTAATTTAATTAGGTTGATCGTCAAATATTTTCTAATGGTTCCATTGTGATAATATTACTTAAGACAAAAAGTGATGTTTTACTTAATATTTGTATCTACAGTTAAAAAAAAAAAATTAATAACATTCCTTAAAAAATAAAAAAAAATTATTTAACTTAAAGTTTGAGGTTCAACACATCCCTAATATTTAATAAACAAAACTAATAATTAATAATTGGTCAATAAGAAATAGACAATATTTGTTTATTTTTATTTATAAAAAATTTATAGTAATTTAATTAATATATCACTTAAACTATTTTAATTAATATTTTTTACAGACAACAATGAAAAATCTTTAGGTATTAAAAATGATATTATTAAGGAATATTCTGACAGTAATAGTAGCTGGTTAAAATCGAAAAGTAATAAATCAATCATTCCAGAAAAAGGTATGTAATGAAATAATTATTTTTGATTTATTATTCAATTATTTAACAATAATATTTATGTCTATATTTTTTTAAGATGATGATGTTGAAAGTTATGATAGTAACTCTGATATTGATGATGAAGAAACAGAGGTAAAATAATATAATTTTTTTTTTTTTGGAAAAAATATTAAATGCTTTGTTTTTTTTTTTTTAGCAAAATGGATTAGAAAGTTTTGATGAAGATAATGATTCAGATGATGATTATATGGTATTACATAAAATTATATAGCACATTTTTTTGTAATACTTTCTTATTAAATAATCAAATTTTATTTATTCTTAAAAAATTAATAGAATTTTTTTTTAATGTAACATTTTTTAACCTGTATGTTTTGAGGTATTTACATTTATTGTTTTTCATAAATAGTGTGTAGTTATGTTTATTTACAACTTTATTTTTTTCTTAAATTATTATTTACATCTTATCACTAATGTCACTTTTAAATATGTACATATTTATACATTCATATATATCTTTACTTAGATATTTTTTATGATAAAATTGTATTTTATTTAGACTGGTACATTAGATGATGTAGATGATAGCTCCAATGAATCAGGAATAGAAGATACTGTCCCTAAAAAGAAAAAGAAAAATGTTAAGAAAAGAAAAGCTGATAATAGTGATGAAGATGATTTATTGCCAATTGAAAAAGCAGCTAAAAAATTAAAAATTGCCAAGAAAAAAGAAGAGTAATTTATTTTTGTTAATTGTTAAAAGTAATATAAATCTTAATTTTTATTTAAGAGCTGAAGCTGATGAAGAAATGAAGATGCAAATGAATGTTGCAAGTCAAGATATTTTTGTTTTCCCAGCAGATGATAAAATTGATGAAATCATTCCTATTCCAGAAGTTGAACAAAGAATTAAAGATATTTTATTAGTATTATCTAATTTTAATAAATTCAGAGAACAAAATAGGTACCTCAGTTATCTATTTTATTTATACATAATTTTTTTTTTCTTTTTATTATATTATTTCTAGAATTTCATATACGTTTTAGGAACCGACAAGAATACACAGAATTATTATTGAAAGATTTGTGTACTTATTTTAGTTATAACAAATTTTTAATGGAAAAAATAATGCATCTATTTCCCTTAGAAGACTTAATGTCATTTTTAGAAGCCAGTGAAACTCCCCGACCTGTTACAATTAGAACTAATAGTTTAAAAACTAGACGTCGTGACTTAGCTCAGGTAAGCTGTAATTATGTAGTTCTCAATTAGTATTATAAGTTATAATTATGTTAATTATTGTATTTTAACATTATATTATAATACAACATAATGTTATTTTTTTTACATATGTAACACATGTGTCTTATTTATTTATATTATAAAAAGTTATTTATTTATTAAATTAAATATTTTTTAGTTTTAAATTAATATTTTAAATAATATTAGCCACATAATATCAATTCTTATTTTATTAAACTTTTGAAAATGTTCAAAAAATACTCTAAACTGTTAACATATGTTAATTTAAAAATTGTTACATACTATGATTTAATAAAAAAAAAATATTTTGTGTAAAACATTATGTATTATGTATTATTAAAATTTTTTTTTTTTTTTCAATATTCATGCTTAAAGTTTAAGTTAAACAGTATAGTCATATAGAAGGAGTAGGAATGTAAGTAGTTATTGATTAAAAAGAGTAATTAGAGAATCGTATAAAGTAATGAAATAAAAAATTCTTTGTAGTAGTACATTTAACTAATCTTAGAATATATTTTTTATTTAATAAACCTTTTTCATTTATTTTTTTGTTCATTTAGGCTCTAATAAATCGTGGTGTAAATCTAGATCCTATTGGAAATTGGTCTAAAGTTGGTCTTGTTGTTTACAACTCTACTGTTCCAATTGGTGCAACTCCTGAATATTTAGCTGGGCATTATATGTTACAGGTAATATCACCATTACTATGTAATTTTAGTATTAAACTTAAAATTAATTAACTTGAAATTTTTATATTTTAGGCTGCTTCTAGTATGTTACCAGTAATGGCTTTAGCACCACAAGAAAATGAATTTATTCTTGATATGTGTGCTGCTCCTGGAGGTAAAGCTTCTCATATAGGTGAGTTAGTGTGCTCCAATTTTCAATAAAAACACTGTTACTTGACTCGGGCTAAATTGTTGGCAAGATAAATTTTGTTGTCAACTTATCAATGTTTTCTCTAAAAGCAGTCTAAATTTGAAAACGCACACTTACACCTATGTTACAAGGTTAATTTTAGATATTTAACCCTTAACTGGTATCCCGATAAAATTATTTTTTGATGATAACATTAATGAATGTTAACAATTAATTTCTAACCTCCTTGTATTCTTCAATCATGTGTTTCAGTATGGTATACATAAAAAATATTTGTTATAACATGATTGTGTTATGAGGTATAATTAGTTATCATACCAATGGGGTCCCATATTAACCCTTTATACTAAATGTGTATGACTTTTTTTTTGATAGTATAAACGTTGAGTCTTTTTTTACTTCGATATGGCCGTTTTAAATGATGCCGATATTGAAAACCTTTTAGATATTGATTCTGATGGTGATTTAAGTGATAGTTCAAGCATTATTAGTGATCATTTAACCGAGTCTGAGTTCGAAAATAGTAGTGGTGACGACGATGTTAATAATGAAGATGACGGTGACAGTAGTCTCCAGATACTCAAGCAAGACGTTTACGTTTTTATTATGGTAAAAATAGATGTAAGTGGGCTACAGATGCACCTGCTAGATCACGCACACCACGACATAATATTATAACTCATGTACTAGGAGTGATCGGTGAAGCTAAAACTAACAAACCACAATCGCCTATTGACGCATGGTACTTGTTTTTTGATAATGAAATTTTACAAATAGTACTTGATAAAACTAATGAAAAAATTACAGAATTGAGCGTAAAATATGGCAAAACTGCAACTTTTGTAAATCATTTAGATATGGTTGAATTTAAAGCATTTATTGGCTTACTTTTTTTGTCGGGTGTATTCAAATCAAATCACGAAGATGTTCGTTCTTTATTTGCTACTGATGGGAATGGCCGTGATATTTTTAGAGCTACAATGAGTTTGACAAGATTTCTTTTTATTATTACGGCTCTTCGGTTTGATGATCCTAGTACTAGAAATGAGAGAATAGAAGATTATGATAAACTGGCTCCAATTTCTGAAATTTTTTATTTTGCCAATTATGTTATTCCCCATCAGAATGCATGAAATGCTTGTTGGATTTAGGGGCCGTTGTTGTTTTCGAATTTATATGAAAAGTAAACCTAACAAGTATGGAATAAAAATTATGTCTTTATGTGATGCTAAAAGTAGTTACCTAATCAATGCATTTGTTTATACTGGAAAAGAAGATAAACCTATACCAAACCCAAATTGACTTTCTATACCAACACTCAATGTATTGACACTTACAGCACCAGTTTACAATACTAAAAGGAACGTTACGGGAGACAACTGGTTCAGTTCATATGAGTTAGTATCTGAACTAAAACGTCTGGGACTCACATATGTTGTTACTGTACGAAAAAATAAAAAAGAATTACCTCACCAATTTATAAGTACAAAAAGTAGACCTCAGGGTAATTTGCTATTTGGTTTTCAGTCAGATAGAACAATAGTTTCTTACATTCCGAAAAAAAATTTAAATTTTGTTCTGATTTTGTCTATGCACCACGGAAAAGATATTGATCATAAAAGTGAAAAACCAGAAATAATTGAGTTTTATAACTCAACTAAAAGTGGTGTAGATACATTAGATCAAAAATGTTCTGGGTACAACGTTGGACGCCGTACAAGAAGATGGCCACTAGCAGTTTTTTATGCAATGTTAAATATTTCTATGACAAATACTCCAATAATATATTCAAATTCAAATTCAAACACAAAAATAACTCGTCAGCAGTTTATAGTACAAGTTGGAAAATCTTTGATTTTAGAACACCTTGAACAGAGACTCAAATGCACAATTTGCCTCAAGATATTTCAACAGCAATACAAAAAATTCTAGAAAAAGAAAATACGAACACATCTGAACCAAGAGTTGAACAACGTTTATCTACCAAAAAAAGGTGTTCAATTTGTCCAAGATCTAAAGATAAAAAAACAAAATTAGTATGTTCTAAATGCAATGCTCACATCTGTCAAATACATTCATCAAAAATAATTGTTTGTTGCCAATGCCAAAAGTAAAGGTAAAATATAAATCAAATTTTGATTGAAAATTATTACCAAAATCAACCAGATAAAATGATATAAATTTTAGTTAATTTTTAATTTTTTTTTTTTTTAGGATACTTGCAAATAACATAAAAATTAAGTTTTACAAAGAATCTAATCAATTTAAGTATAATTGTAAAAAAAATAAGCGATATTTAAAACTAAGTGTTAATATAAATCTTTTTTTTTATTTTTTATGAAATGAACAAAAGACAAAATAAATTTTTTTGTTAATTGATACATTACATGTTTATGAATAAATTTGATACAGTTTCTAAGTTTAAAAAAAAATTTTTATCAGTAGAAACCATTAAAATATTTCGGGGTCCTATTGGAACCCACGATACCACATACGTATGAATAAAAGAGAAATATCAGTTAAGGGTTAAAAATTGGTATTAACGTAGGTCGGTAAGATTCGAAATTGGTATATGATAGTCAAATTTGGTATATCGTAATTAATAAATGTGAATCATAAATTTATTCATCAAAATAAAAATGATTATTAAAAACTTATGCATCAAAATTGTAACATCGTTCTGGCTTTTATTTTGTACTTTTCACACTGGCATATTGATAAAGTCAATGATCAGGTAGTGCACATTACCTGGTGAACATGATGTAATTAGACTTTTTATACGTGTTGATTATAATCCACTGTACTACATCATTAAAGTAAGAAATGAATTGCACAATGGTGGGTTCTGTTTGTATGCCATTCATAAATTATTTTAAAATTTGATGACTTCTCGGTTTTATTTTCAATTAAATAACGTTATTTATTAACCTATGTATATTAGTCAATACTATTTTTAATTTCATTTCATTTATTTAAACCTAGTTAATTTTAATCTAGATTAGTTTATCTATAAGGAAGAATTATCATAAACTTTAATAAGTACTTTAATTATAGGTCAAGTCATGCCAAATCATCCAGTAGTGGTTGCACGACCACCTCATATTTTTCTTAAATTTGTAGGGTTTATTTTTTATGCTATATTTAAATTAAAACAATTTTTTTTTTTAAGACCTTTGCGTTTTTATGGCTATATCAATGTAAAAAATGTTTAAAAAAACACAGATTATTCAATATTGACTTAATCGAATTAAAACTTTAGACATATATTTTACAATATTATATTATATTATATTGAATCGCAATATATTACATATATAATAATATATAAAACAATTACAAAAACGTAGTTTGAAAACAACAAAATACTATCATTAAATTATTTGATTTTGAGCGGATTTTTTCTGATTTTCTAATGCTAAATTTTACATGTTATATTTTTTTCTCAAAGTTCAAATTTTTATGGTATATTAAGCAGATATATAACTAAAAAACTAAAAAAAAAATTGTTTTAACTTAAGTTCACCAACAGAAATAACGCACTTAGAATACGTATATTTTTATCAATTTTCTAATCTTGTAGGCCCCTAAATCCCAAGAAAATTATTTAAAAAATTTAATACTCAATTAAAACATAGATTATATACTATACAATACTACATTTGAAAATTACTATAAAATAATAACTCCTTAATGGTTTTAAATGAACTCAAAAACACCAAATTTCACAAAAAAGCACCATTTTTAGAAAATCATTAAAGTTTAGAATTTCACATAAGTTTTTTTTTTTTTATGTCAACTTAAAGTTACAATAAAGACAAGTCTAAAATTTTAATTTGATTAAGTCAATATAAATAACCTGTGTGTTTTTTAACATTCTGGCAATTCTTAACATTTTTTACATTAAAATAGCCATAAAAACGAGAAAGTCTTAAAAAAAAATTTGTTTTAATCTAAATATAGCATAAAGAATAAACCCTGAAAATTTAAGAAAAATAAGTGGTTGTGCTACCACTTCTGGATGATTTGGCATGGATTGACCCTTACTATAAACACTAATAACTAAAAATTACATATTGAAAATGTTTAGCGGCTATTATGAAAAATACTGGTGTGCTAATTGCAAATGATGTAAATAAAAATAGAGCAAAAGCTATTATAGGAAATTTTCATAGAATGGGAATTGCTAATTCAGTCATATCCATATATGATGGTAGACAAATACCTCAGGTATATTTGTGATTAAACTTTTGTTTTTACAATAGAAAATAATTTTTTTCAACTATTATTTTCTGTTCAGATTTTTAAAAATTTTGATAGAGTATTGCTAGATGCTCCATGTACAGGAACTGGAGTTATAAGTAAAGATTCTGGTGTTAAAATGAGTAAAGATGAAGTTGACCTACAAAGATGTTTTACACTTCAGCGTGAACTTTTATTAGCTGCTATTGATTCTTTAAATTTCAAAAGCTCAACTGGTGGTTACCTAGTGTATTCTACTTGTTCAATCCTTGTAAGTTTTTGTAAAAACCAAAAAGTAGTAATGTAACCAGTTAAATTAAGCTATTTTTAACATTTTAAAGTTACAATAAATCATTTGACTTTTGTGTCTTTCTCTTTAGGCTGAAGAAAATGAATGTGTAATAGATTATGCTTTAAAAAAAAGGGATGTTAAATTAGTAGACACAGGACTGAGTTTTGGAACTGAAGGATTTACAAATTTACGACAGCATAGGTATAGTGTATTTATTAAAACGATTTTAAAATTAAATTTTAATAAGATGAAATATTACAGATTTTATCATAATACAAAATTGTTTATAAAGTAATTGTTCTCTTTTCTTTATGAAATGAGTAATGTTATTCAAATCTGTGACACATGAAATATTAAACTTTAAAATAATCTAATTTCCAATAATTATTAAACATATTATGAATAAATAAATATTAATATAATTAATTTAGATTCCATCCAACTATGAAACTTACTAGACGTTTTTATCCCCATACACACAATATGGATGGATTTTTTGTTGCTAAACTGAAAAAGTTTTCCAATATTATTCCTAAAAATGAAGTTACTGATGATGAAAATGAAAATGATTCAAGTGAAATTGTTGATAATACAAAAAACAGTGAAGAAGCTTCAAATACAGAAGAAAAATTAATTAATTCTAATAAAAAACGTCCAAAACATGGTCGCGGAAAGAATAGAACTAAATAAATTGTACATTTTTCACATGACCTAATATAAATTAAATTTTAAAATTGACCAACAAATTTTTATTTGTTTTATATATTTCTTAAAATTACCTATTATACTTTGATTTTTAAAATTAATGAATTTTAATGACTCTAACATATTGAAATAAAAATAAGTTGATTTGTTAATTTTTAAAAAACCCAGCACAGTGGTGACGTAGCATAGCTGGATCAAGTATAATGATATCTGACAGTGATTAAAATCACTATCAAAAAAAAACGCTTCGATGCAAATCTTTAGATAGTGTTTAATTTTAAAAAATTGAAGGATTATTCCAAAAGCTACATGATCTGCTAGTTCATTATTAATATCCTAATTAAGATAAAGTATGTCGAATGAAAAAGGGATTATTAAAAAATATTATTTCTCATAAAAAAATAATGTTGATCCATACACTTTTCAAAATGTCATAGCATTATAAAGTTAAAAATGTAAAAAATAAAATCGAGAATTTTCACACGATAATAGCATTTGGTAACCCATTTTCATCGTGAAGATAAAATAAAGTCCGATATATTTTTTTTTGCATAATAAAATAAATTACATCAGCTTTAATTTATGATATATATAAAAGTGTCAGACTTTCCGGAACACTTTCAAAAGTTAAGTTGAAAAAGTTCTACTTTCTACATGCATTTTTTAGATTTGAACCCCCCTAGTATATAGGGAAATGGTCCGATTTAATAAAACAGTATGTCAAATGAAAGATGTATATAAATACTACTCCCCGTGAAAAAATTGTACTGATCCATACATTTTTCAAAAAGTTATAGCATAATAAAGTTAAAAATGTAAAATACAAAATCGAAAATTTTCACACAAAAATAGCATTCGGTAGCCATTTTCACCGTAAAGATAAAATAAAGTCCGAAATTTTTTTTTTGCATAATAAAGAACATTACATTACCTTTAATTTAAAATATATATAAAACTGTCAGAACTTCCGGAACTCTTTTAAAAGTTAATTTTTTGTGAAAAAGTAGTCATTTTTAATCCCCCCCTGTGGGCAGGTAAAGGGTTAAATTATGAAAATAATATACCAAATGATAGGTAAAGACATCAAGCATCTATAAAAATAAAAATTATATTGATATGTTCGTTTTTAAAAAAGTTATGACAGTTTTTAGTAAAAAAAATTGAAAAAATGTCGAAAATTAGCGATTTTTAAATTTGTAATTTTTTTGTAGGTTTTCCCCATTTACGGGGAACAAGGGAAATTTTTTCAATTTTTGAGGGTAATGTCTTCGACTAGATACGATTTGTGATCTTTTGATGTATCGTTGAAAGAAATCGGTTCGGTGAGAGCTGAGAAAAAGTGGTGACAGACCCCAAAAAAAAACACATCATAGTAAAACCAATACCTTCTCAGCTTCGCATCGAAGCTTAAAGTATATTCTATAAGTATTAAATATTCTCATTAGGTTTATCCAATATTTAAACTTAATGTTAATTGAAACTTGTAATAATTTCAGTTAAGATCATAGGCGCCCGCACGAAATTTATCAGGAGGGGGCCAAAAAAAATTAAATACCAAAAAGTAACATTAAATAAAGTGTTTATTAACTGAAAATTGCAAAATATATATAATTATTAAATATATTCATGAGTCATTACTAAATAGTAAAAATTGAAGTCTTCGCGGTTGTTCTGTTGCAAATCTTGTTATTAACTGTTCAATGAATTGATTTTTGCTTGCCTTAACTTTTTCACGATGTACACTTAACATACATTAACTATTTAATCGGTTTTCACTTGTCGTGGATCGTAGCCAAGTTTTTACTCTTCGTAATGTACTAAAAGTACGTTCTGCAGTGCATCTTGTAGCTGGTAAAGATAGGAAAATTTATAATGCAATTGTAATACCGGGAAAAATATTTCACTATGTTTTAGTAAATCTATAATGTCCATACTTTGAAAATCTTTTTTTTGGCAATAAACATACCAACTTTCACCTTCAACTAACAAATTTTCAATTTTATAAAAACTATGAATGTTTGTTAAAATTTCAACGTACTCTTCTTTTTTCATTTTTTTAAATAATGCAGGATGAAGGTGTTGTAATGAAAAAGCAACACTATTACCTTTTTAAAATCTTTCCTTGATAGATTGTATTATTGATTCGAGATATGGTACAAAAACCGATACTCTATAATAGTCTTTGGGAGTTTCACTTGGATAGTTGTTTCTATGTAACTGTTTTCCGGTAATTCTAGGACAAGTAATAGTAAGATCTAAATTATTTGCTATAGATTTAGCGTTAATAAATAATAAATTAAAGCTTTCAATTGCATTTATTCTATCATTTTCAAAAATTTCTAATAATGTCTCCACATGTTCCCGAACTTTATAAAGTTCTATTGATTTACCTTGTAAAATATTAGTAACAGGTTCCAAGATAGCGCTGTATTTTGCAATTATAGTCATTGTTATTATAAATAAACAAATTGAGGCTGAGGAATATGAATAAAAAGCCCGTTATCTTGTATTAGCATTTGTCATATCATTTATGAATAAAGATTGGAGACTTTGAATTATTGTAATAAAATTTTGAGAAAATACTCTAATACTTTGAAGACCAACGTGTTTCACAAAATAGTGGTATGTTAGGTATTAGTTTTCTTCGAAGTGTACTTTCACGATATAATTTAATAATTTCTTTAATTGTGCCTGTAGTATTACGAATAACCATAATTTTATTTAAGTCATTAATAACTAAATTTAATCCATGACTAGCACAATGAAAAAATAAAGCTTTGGCATATCGGTCCCTAATTAGTTTAGCAACACCACTTTCTTTTCCAGCCATTGTAGCACAGCCATCATAACCTTGTCCACAAAGTTAAGTTAAATCAAGACCACAATTCACCATAAATGATAATATTTGAGTAGCAACCGATTCTGCATCTAATTTATTTAAGGGTAAGAAGCCTAGAAATTCTTCTCGTATTTTAAAAGGATTTGACTATTTGTCTAAAAATCTAATTACAATTGTCAATTGCTCAACACCAGAAATATCTGCTATTTCGTCGGCAATGATAGAAAAGGCATTTGCGGCATTGGCTTCACACACTATGTTTTTTATTAATAAAACCTGTATTTTCCTACACAATGTTATTAGTTCATTTTGTGTTCTATGAGATGAATATTTAGCATTTCCTGTACAGCTTAATAAATGATTTTTTAACATCTCATCGCCTGAATCAAATGTAGAAGATCATGAAATTTACCTGAATCTGTTTTTTTCTCTCGCAAAGCAATGTCATGAGTTCCACAAAACACAATGGTTGATACTATGGATTTTAATTTTTTTCCGTTGGTTTCTATTTCTTTTTGTAGTCCAACATTTACTTGTTCAATCACACTAATTTTTTTATCATTCATAATATCTATAAAATCTTTAGCTCTAGACATTGATTCAGAATGCTACTTTGAAGATATATGTATTTTAGAAAAGTTATGAAAATCCTTGTACTTAGTAAACGATTTTATTATAAATTTACCTTGTACACCTCTGTGAATAGATGGCTTAAACAGCACACATACTCTACAAAAAGCTCCTTTCACATCCTCAACTGCTGAATAAGTTAACCATGAACTGTTTTCGTGCAACCAATTGTGCCTAAATTCACGAGTATTTCCTGGTTTCAAATCACTTTTAAAGTTATAATTAGTGTTGGGTATCCAAGGATGACGCAAAAGTTCGAATTTCAAAGAATTGTCAATATTTTCTTGATTTAAATATTTTTCAATATCTTTTTCATCCGTTATCCCATCACTAATAACATTACTTTTTGTATTTATAGCAACTGAAGTACTTTCAACTTCACACGATTCTGTATTATTTATTTCAATTACTGAAGTTGAGGGTTGATTATCAGAATCACAGAACTTAGGTTTTTTGAAAAAATTTCTGATGTCCATAATAGTATAATATTAGACAATCGTTAGACAATCGACTATATAAATATAATTATGATTTATAAAAATAAAACTTACTATAAAAATACTTATAAATGTATAGTATAGAACGTACTGTATTTAGGCAGCTTTGTTTGCGTGTTTCATTGAAGGAAGCGTGCTGACAAATAAAACTAGAATAGTCGATCGCCACTCGTCGTTTCATTATGGAATTTCCGTACTAATTGATAAAAATATACTAGACAATAGCCTATAGCCATCGGTCGATAATAATGTAACGGCGTATGACGATAAAACCCATTAAGTCAATAAAAATAAATACATCTAGAAATCCGGTTAGATTTTTTTGTTTTATAAATAAAATTTTCAGATTATACAAATTTAAATCAGATTGGTTATAATTTTTAAAAATGTATTTCCAAA